>NW_027522405.1:0-151520 GCF_052094955.1 Ictidomys tridecemlineatus | reverse complement strand
CAGAAGTACTGATACAGAGAGCAGAGGTTGGAGACTGGGTTGCAGAAGGACCGCTAGAGAGAGCAGAGTTTGGAGACTGCAGTACAGAAGGACCGTTACAGAGAGCATACATTGGAGACTAGGGTACAGAAGGAGTGTTCCAGAGAGCAGATTTTGGAGACTGTGGTTCAGAAGGACTGTTGCAGAGAACAGAGGTTAGAGAATGGGGTGTAGAAGGACTATGGAAGAGAACAGAGGTTGAAGACTGAGGTGCAGAAGGACTGTTACAGAGAGAAGGGGTTGGAGACTGAGGTTCATAAGGACTGTTAGAGAGAGCAGAGTTTGGAGACTGGGGTGCAGAAGGATCGTTGCAGACAGAACAGGTTTGAGACTGGGGTGCAGATGGACTGTTACAGAGAGTAGAGTTTGGAGACTGAGGTGCAGAAGAATCATTGTTGAGAGCAGAGTTTGGACACTGAGGTGCAAAAGGACTGTTACCGAGAGCCACGTTTGGAGACTGGGGTGCAGAAGAACTGTTACGGAGAGCAGAGTTTTTAGAGAAGGTTGCTAAAAAATCTTACAGAGAGCAGAGGTTGTAGACCAAGGTGCATCAGGACTGTTACAGAGAGCAGAGGTTGGAGACTAGGGTGCAGAAAATCGTTACAGAGAACAGAGTTTTCAGACTGAGGTGCATAAGGACTATTGCAGAGAGCAAATGTTGGAGACTGGGGTGCAGAAGGACTGTTGCAGAGAGCAGAGGTTGGAGACTGGCGTGCAGAAGGATTGTTAGAGATAAAAGAGGTAGGAGACTGGGGTGTAGAAGGTCTGTTATGGAGAACAGAGTTTGGAGAAGTGGTGCAGAAGTACTTTTACAGAGAGTCGAGTTTGGAGAATGAGGTACAGAAGGATCGTTATAGAGAGCAGAGTTTGGAGACTGCGTTGCAAAGGGACTGATATAGAGAGCAGAGGCTGGACATGGGGTGTAGAAAAACTGTTGTGGAGAGCACAGGTTTGAGATTTGTGTGCAGAAGCACTGTTGCAGAGAGTAGAGTTTGGAGACTGCCTTTCAGTAGGACTGTTACTGAGGCAGAGTTTTGAGAATTTGGTGTAGAAGGACTGTTACAGAGAACAGTGGTTGGAGAAGGTGTGCAGAAGGACTGTTTCAGAGGGCAGAGTTCACAGACTGGGTTGCAGAAGGATCTTACAGAGAGAATATCTTGGAAACTGAGGTGCACAAGGACTGTTATAGAGAGTAGAGTTTAGAGACTGAGGTTCAGAAGGACCGTTGTAGAGAGCAGTTTTTGGAGACTGAGGTGCAAAAGGATTGTTTCAGAGAGCAGAGTTTGGAGACTACGGTGCAGAAGGACTGTTGCAGATAGCAGAGTTGGGAGACTGGGGTGCAGAAAAACTGTTGCAGATAGCAGAGTTTGGAGAATGGGGTGTAGAAGTACTGTTACAGAAAGCAGAGGTTTGAGACTTAAGTGCAGAAGGACTGTTACAGAGAGCAGAGTTTGGAGACTGAGGTGCAGAAGGACTGTTACGGAGAGTAGAGTTTAGAGACTGAGGTTCATAAGGACCGTTGTAGAGAGCAGTGTTTGGAGACTGAGATGCAGAAGGATTGTTACAGAGAACAGAGTTTGGAGACTAGGGTGCAGAAGGACTGTTGGAGATAGCAGAGTATCGAGACTAGGGTGCAGAAAAACTGTTGCAGATAGCAGAGTTTGGAGAATGGGGTGTAGAAAGACTGTTGCAGAAAGCAGAGGTTTGAGACTTGGGTGCAGAAGGACTGTTACAGAGAGCAGAGTTTGGAGACTGAGGTGCAGAAGGACTGTTACAGAGAGATGAGGTTGGAGACTGGGGTGCAGAAAGACTGATACAGAAAGCAGAGTTTGAAGATTGGGGAGCACAAGGAGCGTTACAGAGAGCAGATTTTGGAGACTGCACTACAGGAGGACTTTTACATAGAGGAGAGGTTGGAGAATGGTGTGGAGAAGGACTGTTTCAGAGTGCAGACCTTGGAGTCTGGGGTGCAGTAGATCTGTTGCAGAGAGCATAAGTTGGAGACTGGGGTGCAGAACTGTTGCAGAGAGCAGAGGTTGGACACAGAGCTGCAGAAGGAATGTTACAGAGAGAAGAGGTTGGAAACTGTTGTGCAGAAGGAATGATACAGAAAAGAGAGATTGGAGACTGGGGTGCAGAAGGATCGTTGCAGACAGCAGAGGTTTAGGACTGCAGTACAGAAGGACTGTTACAGAGAGCAGAAGTTGGAGACTGGGGAGCAGAAGGACTGTTACAGAGAGCAGAGGTTGGAGACTGGTGAGCAGAAGGACTGTTACAGAGAGCAGAAGTTGGATTCTGGGGAGCAGAAGGAATGTTCCAGGGAGCAGATTTGGAAACTGGGGTACGAAAGGATCTTACAGAGAGCAGAGGTTGGAGGCTGGGGTGCAGAAGCACTGTTACAGAGAGCGGATTTTGGGGACTGAGGTGCAGAAGGACTGTTACAGAAAGCAGATTTGGGAGACTGCTGTGCACAAGGATCCTTGCAGAGAGCAGAATTTTCACACTGAGCTTCAGGTAGACTGTTGCAGACTGCAGATGTGGAAGACTGGGGTACAGAAAAACTTTTTCAGAGAGCACATGTTGGAGACTGGGGTGCAAAAGGATCATTACAGGTAGCATAGGTTGAAGTCTGCGGGACAGAAGGCCTGTTACAGAGAGCAGAGGTTGGAGACTGGGGTGCAGAAGAACTTCTACAGAGAGCAGAGTTTTTAGACGAGGTTGCAAAAGGATCTTACAAAGAGCAGAGGTTGTAGACTGAGGTGCAGCAGGACTGTTACAGAGAGCAGAGGTTGGAGACTGTGGTGCAGAAAGACCATTGCAGAGATCAGAGTTTGGTAACTGAGGTGAAAAAGGATTGTTACAGAGAAAAGAAGTTGGAGCCTGAAGTGCAGAAGGACTGTTGCAGAGAGCAGAGGTTGGAGACAGGGGTGCAGAAGGACTGTTGCAGAGAGGATATTGGAGACTGGTGTGCAGAAGGAATTTTGCAGACAGCAGAAATTTGAGACTGGAGTGCAGAAGGAGTGTTACAGAGAGTAGAGTTTCGAGACTGAGGTGCAGAAGGACCGATGCAGAGAGCTGAGTTTGGAGACCGAGGTTCAAAACGTTTGTTGCAGAGAGCAGAAGTTGGAGACTGAGGTGCAAAAGGATTGTTACAGAGAGTAGAGGTTGGAGATTTGGGTGCAAAAGGCCTGTTACAGATAGCAGAGGTTGGAGACTGGGGTGCAGGAGGATCGTTGTAGAGAGCAAAATTTTGAGACTGGGGTGCAGAAGGATTGTTATAAATAATAGAGGTTGGAGACCTGGGTGCAGAAGGCCTGTTACGGACAGCAGAGTTTTGACAAGGGGTTCAGAAGTACATTTACAGAGAGTAGTTTTTGGAGACTGAGGTGCAGAAGGAACGTTGCAGAGAGCAGAGGTTGAAGACTGAGGTGCAGAAAAATTGTTACAGAGAGCAGATGTTGTAGACTCGGTTGCAGAGAGACTGTTGCATAGAGCACAGGCTGGACACGGTGGTGTATAAGTATGTAGACGAGAGCACAGGTTCACATTGGGGTGCAGAAGGACTGTTGCAGAGAGCAGAAGTTGGGGACTGGGTTACATTAGGACTGTTACGGAGGCAGAGGTTGGAGATTTGGTGCAGAAGGACTGTTGAAGAAAGCAGAGTTTGTAGACTGAGGTGCAGAAAGACTCTTACAGGGAGCAGATGTTGGAAATTGTGGTGCAGATGGAGTCATACAGTAAGCAGAGTTTGGAGACTGGGATTTGGACGGACTGTTGAAGAGAGCAAAGTTTGTAGACTGAGGTGAAGAAGCACTATTACAGAGAGCAGAGGTTGGAGAATGGGGTGCAAAAGGCCTGTTACAGAGAGCAGAGGTTGGAGACTGGAGTGCAGAAAGACTGTTAAAGAGAGCAGAGTTTTGAGACTGTGGTGCAGAAAGATCCTTGCAGAGAACAAAGATTTCAGACTGAGGTGCAGAAGGTCTGTTGCAGAGAGCACAGTTTGGAGACTGAGGTGCAGAAGGAGCGTTACAGAGAGCAGAGATTGGAGACTTGGGTGCAGAAGGATTGTTACATAGAGCAGATTTTTGAGAGTGCACTAAAGGAGGACTGTTAGAGAGATCAGAGTTTGGAGACTGAATTGCAGAAGGATATTTACAGAGAGCAGAGGTTGGAGACTGGGGTCAGGAACAAAGTTACAGAAAGCACAGTTCGGAGACTGGAGAGCAGAAGAAATGTTGCAGAGATCAGAGGTTGGAACTGGAATGCAGAAGGACTATTGCAGAGAACAAATTTGAAGACGGAGTTGCAGAAGAACTGATACAGAGGGCAGAATTTGGAGACTGAAGTCCAGAAGGATTGTTACAAAGATGAGAGTGTGGAGACTGGGGTGCAGAATGAGTGTTACAGAGAGCAGAATTTTGAGATTGGGGTGCAGAAGAACTGTTACCGAGAGCAGACGTTGGAGACTAAGGTGCAGAAAGACTGTTGCAGAGAGAAGAGTTTGGAGAATGAGGTGCAGAAGGACTGTTACAGAGAGAAGAGGTTGAAAACTGTGGTGCAGAAGGACTGTTGCAGAGAGCAGAGCTTGGAGCTTGGGGAGAAGAAGGATTGTTGCAGAGAGCAGATGTTGGAGACTGGGGTGCAGAAAGACTGTTACAGAGAGCAGAGGTTGGAGACTGAAGGCAGAAGGATCGTTTCAGAGAGTAGAGGTTGGAGACTGGGGTGCAACAGGACCGTTACTGATTGCAGAGGTTGGATACCGAGGTTCAAAATGACTTTTACAGAGTGGAGAGTTTGGAGACTGGGGTGTCAAAGGATTCTTACAGAGAGCAGAGGATGGAGACTGGGGTGCAGAAGGAGTGTTAAAGAGAGCAGAGTTTGGAGATTGGGGTTCAGAAGAACTGTTACAGAAAGTAGAGGTTGGAGACTGTGGTGCCGAAGGATCATTGCAGAGAGCAGAGGTTGGAGACTGAGTTGCAGAAGGATTTTACAAAGAACAGATTTTGGACACTGATGTGCAGAAAAACTGTTACAGATAGCAGAGCCTGGAGTATGGGGTGCAGAAGGACTGTTGCAGAGAGCTGAGTTTGGAGACTGGGGTGCAGAAATATTGTTACAGAGAGCAGAAGTTGGAGACTGATGTGCAGAAGGATCGCTACAGAGAGCAGAGTTTGGACACCAGGGTGCAGTAGGATAGTTACAGAAAGAATAGGTTGGAGACTGGGGAGCAGAAGGTCCGTTGCAGAGTGATGAGGTTGGAGACTGAGGTGCAGGAGGACTGTTACAGAGGGCAGAGTTTGGAGACTGGGTTGCAGAAGACCTTTTACGGAGAGCAGATCTTGGAGACTTGGGTGCAAAAGGATTGTTACAGATAGCACAGTTTGGAGACTGGGGTGTAGTAGGACCGATGTAGAGAGCAGTGGTTTCAGATTGAGGCTTAGAAGGACTGTTACAGAGAGGAGAGGTGGGAGTCTGAGGTGCAAAAGAACTTTTATAGAAAGCAGAGGTTGGCAATTGGAGTGCAGAAGGTCCGTTACAAAGAGAAGAGTTTGGAGACTGCGATACAAAAGGACTTTTACAGTGAGCAGAGTTTAAAGACTGTGTAGAAGAAGGATCGTTGCAGAGAGCAGATGTTGGTTCTTGGGGTGTAAAAAGACTGCTGCAGAGAACAGAGGTTGGAGACTGAGGTGCAAAAGGACTGATACAGAGAGCAGAGGTTGGAGATTGGGTTGCAGAAGAACTGATACACAAAGCAGAGGTTTGAGACTGCAATTCAGACGGACCGTTACAGGGAGCAGAGTTTGGAGACTGCAGTAGAGAAGAACTTTTACAGAGAGCCAAGTTTGGAGACCGGGGTGCAGAAGGACTGTTGCAGAGAACAGAGGGTTCTCTCTGCAACGGTTTTTCTGCGAGAAGAGGTTGGAGACTGAGGTGCAAAAGGATTCTTACAGAGAGCAGAGGTTGGAGACTGGGGACCAGAATGACTGTTGCAGAGAGCAGAGTTGGGAGACTGAGGTAAAGATGGATCTTTGCAGGGAGAAGAGGTTGGATACTGGGGTGCACAAGGGCCATTGCAGAGAGATAAGCTTGGAGACTGAAGTACAGAATGACTGTTACAGAGAGCAAAGATTGGAGAATGGGGTGCAGAATGATCTTACAGAGAGCAGAGGTTGGATACTGGGATGTAGAAAGACTTTTGCCGAGAGCAGAGGTTGGAGACTGGGGTGAAGAAGGCCTGTTACAGAGAGCAGAGTTTGGAGACTGGATTGCAGAATACCTGTTACAGAAAGTAGATGTTGGAGACTGGGGTGCAGAAGGATTGTAACAGATAGCACAGTTTGGAGACTGCGGTTTAGGTGGATTGTTGGAGAGAGCAGAAGTTTCAGATTAAGGCTTAGAAGGACTGTTACAGAGAGCAGAGGTTGAAAATTTGGGTGCAGAAGGACCGTTATAGAGAGAAGAGTTTGGAGATAGCCGAACAGAAGGACTGTTACAGAGAGCAGAGTTTGGAGCCTGGGGTGCAGAAGGACCGTTGCAGAGAGCAGATGTGGGAGTCTGGGAAGCAGAAGGATCGTTGCAGAGAGCAGAGGTTGAAGACTGAGGTGCAGAAGGATCGCTACAGAGCGCAGAGTTTGAGGACCGGGGTTCAGTAGGATAGTTTCAGAGAGCACAGGTTAGAGACTGGGGTGCAGAAGAAATGTTGCAGAGAGCAGAGGTTGGAGACTGGGGTGCAGAAGGACTGTAGCAGAGAGCAGAGGTTGGAGACTAGGGTGTAAAAGGACTGTTGCAGAGAGCACACTTTGGAGACTGAGGTGCAGAAGGACTGTTACAGAGAGCAGGGGTTTTAGACTGGGGTGCAGAATAACTGATACTGAAAGTAGAGGTTGGAGACTGGGGTGCAGAGGGACTGTTACTGAGAGCAGAGTGTGTAGCCTGGGGTGCAGAAAGAGAGCTGCAGAGAACAGAGGTTGAACAATGTGGTGCACAAGGGCCGTTGCAGAGTGATGAGGTTGAAGACTGAGGTGCAGACTGACTGTTACAGAGAGCAAAGTTTGGATAACTTTGTGCAGAAGGATCTTACAGAGAGCAGAAGTTGGCGACTGGGATGCAGAAGGATTGTTGCAGAGAGCAGAGTTTGATTACTGGGGTGTAGAAGGACTTTTGCGGAGAGCAGAGGTTGGAGACTGGGGTGCAGAAGGCCTGTTACAGATAGCAGATGTTGGAGACTGGGGTGCAGAAGGATTGTTACTGATGGCACAGTTTGAGACTGTTGTTTAGAAGGATTTTTGCAGAGAGCAGAAGTTTCAGACTGACGCTTAGAAGGACTGTTACAGAGAGCAGAGGTTGGAAATGTGGGTATAGAAAGACCGGTATAGAGAGAAGAGGTAGGAGACTTCCGTACAGAAGGACTGTTACAGAATAGAGTTTGGAGACTGGGGTGCAGAAGGACCGTTGCAGAGATCAGATGTGGGAGACTGGGGTGCAGAAGGAATAGTACTAAGAGCAGAAGTTGGAGACAGAGATGCAGAAGGATTGTTAGAGAGAGAAGATTTGGAGACTGGGGTGCAGAAGGACAATTACAGAGAGCAAACGATGGAGACTGAGGTGCAGAAGGACTTTTACGAAGAGCAGAGGTTGGAGAATGAGGTGCAGAAAGATCGTTACAGAAGGAAGAGTTTGGAGACTGGGGTGCAGAAAGACTGTTAGAGAAAGCAGAGGTTGGCAATTGGGGAGCAGATGGACTGTTACAAAGAGAAGAGGTTGGAGACTGCGATACAAAAGGACTTTTACAGAGAGCAGAGTTTGGAGACTGGGTAAAAGAAGGATCGTTGCAGAGAGCAGATGTTGGAGACTGGGGTGCAGAAGGCCTATTACACAGAGAATAATTTGAAGACTGGGGTGCAGAAGGCCTGTTAGAGAGAGCAGAGTTTGGAGACTGGGGTGCAGAAGACTCTTACAGAGCAGGGTTTGGAGAATGGGTTGCAGAAGGACCTTACAGAGAGCAGAGGTTGGAGACTGAGGTGCAGAAAGACTTTTACAGAGAGTAGAGGGTAGAACTGGGGTGCAGAAGGAGTGTTACAGAGAGCAGAGTTTGGAGATTAGGGTGCAGAAGAACTGTTACTAGAGCAGAGGTTGGAGACAGGGGTGCAGAAGGACTGTTTCAGAGAGCAGAGTTTGGAAACTGAGGTGCAGAAGGACTGTTACAGAGAGGAGATTTTGGAAACTTGGACGTAGAAGGACCGTGGCAGAGAGCAGACGTTGGAGCCTGGAGAGAAGGATCGTTGCAGAGAGCAGATTTTGGAGACTGGGGTGCAGAAGGACTATTAAAGAGAGCAGAGTTTGGAGACTGAGGTGCAGAAAGATCATTTCTGAGAGCAGAGGTTTGAGACTGGGGTGCAGAAGGATCGCTACAGAGAGCAGAATTTGGAGACCGGGGTGCAGTAGGATGGTTACAGAGAGCACTGGTTAAGGCCTGGGGTCCAGAAGAAATGTTGAAAATAGCAAAGGTTGGAGACTGGGGTGCACAAGGACTGTAGGAGAGAGCAGAGTTTGGAGACTAGGTTGTAGAAGGACTGTTGCAGAGAGCAGACTTTGGAGACTGGGATGCAGAAAGATCGTTGCAGAGAGCAGATGTTGGAGACTGGTGTGTATAAAGACTTTTGCACAGAGCAGAGGTTTGAGACTGGGGTGCAGAAGGACTGTTGCGGAGAGCAGAGTTTGGAGACTGAGGTGCATAAGGACTGTTACAGAGAGCAGAGGTTTCAGACTGGGGTGCAGAATATCTGATACGGAAAGTAGAGTTTGGAGACTGGGGTGTAGAAGGATTGTTACAGAGAGCAGAGTTTGCAGGCTGGGGTGCAGAAGGACTGCTGCAGAGAACAGAGGATGGATACTGAGGTGCAGAAGGGCCGTTGCAGAGAGATGAGGTTGACGACTGAGGCAGAATGACTGTTACAGAGAGCAAAGTTTGGAGAACGCAGTGCAGAAGGATCATAAAGGGAGCAGACATTGGAGACTGGGATGCAGAAGGATCATTGAAGAGAGAATAGGTTGGAGACTGGGGTGTAGAAGGACTTTTGCAGAGAGCAGAGGTTGGAGACTGGGGTTCAGAAAGCCTGTTCCAGAGAGCAGACTTTGGAAACTGAGTTGCAGAAGACTTGTTACAGAGAGCAGATGTTTTAGACTGGGTAGCAAAAGGATTGTTACAGATAGCACAGTTTGAAGACTGGGGTTTAAAAAGATTGTTGCAGAGAGCAGGGATTTTAGACTGTGGCTTAGAAGGACTGTTACAGAGAGCAGAGTTTGGAGTTTGAGGTGCAGACGGACTGTTTCAGAAAACAGAGGTTGGCATTTGGGGTGCAGAAGTACCGTTATAGAGAGAAAAAGATGGAGACTGCGGTACAGAAGGACTGTTACAGTGAGCAGAGTTTGGAGAATCGGGTGCAGAAGGACATTTACAGAGAGCAAATTTTGGAGACAAAGGTGCAATAGGACTTTTAAAGAGAGCAGAGGTTGGAGACTGAGGTGCAGAACCATCATTGCAGAGAGAAGAGTTTGAAGACTGGGATGCCTAAGATTGGGGAGTAGATGGACCATTACAAAGAGAAGAGGTTGGAGAATGCCATACAAAAGGACTTTTACAGAGAGCAGAGTTTGGAGACTGGATTGAAGAAGGATCATTGCAGAGAGCAGATGTTGGAGACTGGGATGCAGAAGGACTGTCACAGAGAGCACAGTTTGAAGACAGGGGTGCAGAAGAAATGTTGGAGAGAACAGAGTTTAGAGACCTGGGTGCAGAAGGACTGATACAGAGAGAAGAGTTTGGATACTGGGGTGAAGAAGGACCGTTACAGATTGCAGAGGTTGGATACTGAGGTGCAGAAGGACTTTTACAGAGAGGAAAGTTTGGAGACAGGGGTGTCAAAGGATTCTCACAGAGAGCAGAGGATGGAGACTGGGGTGCAGAAGGAGTGTTACAGAGAGCAGAGTTTGGAGATTGGGGTTCAGAAGAACTTTTACAGAAAGCAGAGATTGGAGACTGTGGTCCAGAAGGCCTGTTACAGAGAGCAGAGTTGGGACATGAGGTGCCGAAGGATTGTTTCAGAGAGCAGAGGTTGGACACTGAGGTGCAGAAGGACTGTTACAGAGAGCAGAGCTTGGAGACTGGGGTGCAGAAGGACTGTTGCAGAGAGCAGAGGTTGGAGACTGGGGTGCAGAAGGACTGTTGCAGAGAGCAGAGGTTGGAGACTGGGATGCAGAAGGATCATTTCAGAGAGCAGATGTTGGATACTGGGGTATAATAAGACGTTTACAGAGATCAGAGATTGGAGACTGGGGTGCAGAAGGACTTTTGCAGAGAGTAGAGGTTATAGAATGGGCTGGAGAAGGCCTGATACAGAGAGCACAGTTTGGAGACTGGGTTGCAGAAGACTGTTACAGAGAGCAGCGTTTGGAGAATGGGTTGCAGAAGGATCTTACAGAGAGCAGAGGTTGAAGACTGATGTGCAGAAGGACTTTTACAGAGACTAGAGGGTGGAGACTAGGGTGCAGAAAGAGTGTTACACAGAGCAGAGTTTGGAGATTAGGGTGCAGAAGAACTGTTACTGAGAGCAGAGGTTAGAGACAGGGGTGCAGAAGGACTATTTCAGAGAGCAGAGTTTGGAGACTGAGGTGAAGAAGGAGTGTTACAGAGAGCAGATTTTGGAAACTCGGATGTATATGGACCCTTGCAGAGAGCAGAATTTGGATCCTGGGGAGAAGAAAGATTTTTGCAGAGAGTAGATGTTGGATACTGGGGTGCAGAAGGACTATTAAAGAGAGCAGAGGTTGGAGACTGAGGTGCAGAAAGATCATTTCTGAGTGCAGAGGTTTGAGACTGGGGTGCATAAGGACTGTTACAGATTGCAGAACTTGAAGACTGAGGTGCAGAAGGACTTTTACAGAGAGGAGATGTTCGAGACTGGGGTGCAAAAATATTCTTACAGAGAGCAAAGGATGGAGACTAAGGTGCAGAAGGATCGTTGCAGAGAGCAGAGGTTGGAGACTGGGGTGCAGCAGGACAGTTACAGAGAGCACAGTTTGGAGACTTGGGTGCAGAAGGACTGTTGCAGAGAGCAGACGTTGGAGACTGAGGTGGAGAAGGATTGTTACAGAGAGAAGAGATTCGAGATTGGGGTGCAGAAGAAATGTTACAGAGAGCAAAGTTTGGAGACTGGGGTGCAGAAAGCCTGTTACAGAGAGCAGAGTTTGGAGACTGAGGTTCAGAAGGACTGTTAAAGAAAGCAGAAGTTGGAGACTGAGGTGCAGAAAGACTGTTACAGATAGCACTGTTCAGAGACTAGGGTACAGAAGGATCGTTGCAGAGAGCAGAGGTTTCAGACTGAGGTGCGATTGACTGTTACAGAGAGCATAAGTTGGAGTCTGAGGTGCAGAAGCACTACTATAGAAAGAAGAGGTTTGCAATTGGGGTGCATAAGGACCGTTACAGAGAGAAGAAATTTGAGACTGTGGTACAGAAGGACTGTTACAGAGAGCAGAGTTTGGAGACTGGGGTTCAGAAGGACCATGGCAGAGAGCATAGGTTGGAGCCTGGGGAGAAGAAGGATCATTGCAAAGAGCAGATGTTGGAGACTCGGATGCAGAAGGACTGTTACAGAGAGCAGAGTTTGGAGACTGAGGTGGAGAAAGACTTTTACAGAGACTAGAGGTTGGAGACTGGGGTGCAGAAGTATTCTTACAGAGAGCAGAGGATGGAGACTGGGTTGCATAAAGAGTGTTTCAGAGAGCAGAGTTTGGATATTCTGGTTCAGAAGAACTGTTAAAGAGGGCAGAGTTTTGAGACTGGGGTTCAGAAGGATTGTTACAGAGTTCAGAGTTTTGATTCCGGTGAAGCAGGACAGTAACAGAGGGTAGAGCTTGGAGACTGGGGTGCAGAAGAACTGTTACAGAGAGCACAGGTTGGAATCTGCAGTGCAGAAGGCCTGTTACCGAGAGCATTGGTTGGAGACTGAGGTGCAGAAGGATCATTACAGAGAGTAGAGGTTGGATACTGAGGTGCAGAAGGACTGTTACAGAGACCAGAAAATTGAGTTTCAGAAAGATTTTTACAGAGAGCAGAGGTTAGAGACTGAGGTGTAGAAGGACTGTTACAGAGATCAGAGTTTTAAGACTGGGGTGCAGAAGTATCGTTTCAGAGAGCAGAGGTTGGAGACTGGCGTGCAAAAGGATCTCACAGAGAGCAGTGGTTAGATACTGGGTGCAGAAGAAATGTTGCAGAGAGCATAGATTTGAGACTGGGGTGCAGAAGGACTGTTACAGAGAGCAGAGGTTGGAGACTGAGGTGCAGAAGGACTGTTAGAGAGCAGAGTTTGGATTCTGGGTTGCAAAACGACTGATACACAAAGCAGAGTTTGGAGACTGGGGTGGGGAAGGACCGTTACAGAGAGCAGCGTTTAAAGACTGAGGTATAGAAGGACTGTTACAGAGAGTAGAGGTTGGAGACTGGGGTGCCGAAGGACTGTTGCAGAGAACAGAGGTTTGAGACTGGGGTGAAGAAGAACCGTTGCAGAGAGCAGAGTTTTGAGACTGAGGTGCAGAAGGTTTTTTACAGAGAGCAGAGGTTGGATACTGGGGTGCAGAAGGACTGTTACAGAGAGCAGAGTTTAGAGACTGGGGTGCACAAGGATGTTACAGAGAGCAGAGTTTGGAGACTGAGGTGGAACAGGACTGTTACAGAGAGCAGAAGTTTGAGACTGAGGTGCAGAATGATCGTTTCAGAGAGAAGAGGTTGTAGACTGGGGTGAAGAAGGCCTGTTATAGATAGCAGAGGTTGGAGACTGGGGTACTGAAGGCCTGTTACAGAGAGCAGAGGATGGAGACTGTGGTGAAGAAGGACTGTTACAGATAGCACAGTATGTAGACTGGTGGGCAGAAGGATATTATAGAGAGCAGAGTTTGGAGACCGAGGTGCCGAAGGACTGTTACAGAGAGCAGAGTTTGGAGACTTGATTGCAGGATGATTGTTGCAGGGAGCAGAGTTTTCAAACTTAGGTGCAGAAGGACTGTTGCAGAGAGTAGATGTTCGAGAGTGAGGTGCAGAAGGACTCTTTCAGAGAGCAGAAATTGAAGACTGGGGTGCAGAAGAATTCTTTCACAAAGCAGAGGTTGGAAACTGGGGTGCAGAAGTCCTGTTACAGATATCACAGTTTGGAGACTGGTGTGCAGAAGGGTATTATAGAGAGCAGAGTTTGGAGTCTGAGGAGCAGAAGGACTGTTACAGAGAGCAGAGATTGAAGACTGGGTTTCAGAATGATTGTTGCAGAGAGCAGAGTTTTCAGACTTAGGTGCAGAAGGACTGTTGCAGAGAGCAGATGTTCTAGAGTGGGGTGCAGAAGGACTCTTTCAGAGAGCCGAACTTGTAGAATGGAGTGCATAAGTTTTTTTGCATGGAGCAGAGGTTGGAGACTGGGGTGCAGAATGATTGTTGCAGAGAGCAGAGTTTTCAGACTGAGGTGTAGAAGGACTGTTGGAATAAGCAGATGTTCGAGACTGGTGTGAAGAAAGAGTGTTCCCGAGAGCAGAACTTGGAGACTGGGATGGAGAAGGATTGTTGCAGGGAGCAGAGGTTGTAGACTGGGGTGCAGAAGGACTGTTATAAAGAGCAGAGGTTTTAGACTGGGGTGCAGACGGCCTGATACAGAGAGCAGAGCTTTGACACTGTGGTGTAGAATGATTGCTGATAGCTGGTGAGCCTCTTTCTAGACACCTTTTTTTTTCCGCATAGTCGATCAGGCCCTCTCTCCTCAACCTGGTCTCTTTTGGCTTTATGAGCACCTGTTACTTTCACAGTCACTGTAAGCCATGACTCCCAGGCCTATTTCCTGAGAACCTGTCCCGCTTCCTTCTGGAATCTTATTGGTGAGACCCCGCAGGTACCCAGACTCCAGGCCCAACCTCCTTTCCTCCTTGATTCTCTCCAGCCATACTCCTTCTCATTTTTTTTATGTTTTAATGAGTGATCCCACTGCCACTCAGCTACCCCACAGACCAGCTGCCCTCTTGTGTCCTTTCACCAGGATTTTAAAGTGCTCCACCAAGGGCTCCTCTTCAGAGCTTTTCCCCAAGCTCCAAATATCACATTTTCAGTTACCAGATATTTCCTTTTAATCTTGTTTTGGCACCCGATTACTCTCCCAGACGACATGAAGGTATTCTAACCAAAGCAAATTGACTGTAGAGACTATTATGGCTTAGAAATAAGGTATCCCCCCACCAAAAGCTAAGGGTCAGCCACAGTAGCAGTGTTCAGAGGTGAAATGATTAGACTGTGAGACTTGTGACCTAATCTGTGGATCCATCCATTTTGTGGGTTAATTATCTGAAAGGCCCACTGTACTGAGAGGAGTGTGGGATGGTGGAGTGTGGCCGGGGACATGCCCTGGGGAATCACATCTTGTTCTCTGCAAACTGTCTCCTCCTGTCCCCTTCCCCGCCCCAACCTTCTGACTGCCATAAGCTTGGGAGGATTCCCCCCTTGTTCCCTTCCACCTCGGTGTCCCACCTTATCTCAGGCCGGCAGCAATGGGTCAGCTGGCCCCAGACCAAACCTCCAAGCCAGGAGGCCAGAGTGCATCTCCCCCTCCGGGTTGTTCTTGTCAGGCCTGTGGTAACTGTGGCAACCGTGGACTCACCCAGGGAGTAGGTGTTATGAGTGGATTGGACCCACAACCGTTTCCTAAATCCACAGACTCTGTCATTTTCAGAGCTCAAGCCATTTCCTTCTGAATGGCTAGTTTCCAGCCTGCCCTAACCTAGAATGAAGTCTAATAGTGATTATTGAGGTTCTCCAGCCATCCTGGTTCTGCCCATTTGAACACCACAGCTAGGTCCTAGGCAGCCAGACCCATGGACCTCCTGCTGCCCACTGAGGAGAGAAGAAAGATTTTCTGAGGACCCTGTTAGAAGTCCACTCTAATTTTTTTTAAAGACCACACTCAGAGGGCATGTTTCAGGCAGTCCTTCACATGCGTCTTTGAGATATCAGACTCACAATGATTTTTGTGATTCTCTTCCAGGCTCCAATAACCACTGCTCTACTCCCTACTTCTCTGAGATCAACATTTTAGCTTCCAAAAAGAAGTGAAAAACTGCTATTTCTCTTTATGTATCTGGCTTATTTCACTTAATATAATGTCTCCCATGAGCTAGTTTTAAATAGAACCTGCACAACAAATTCTTTTATGTCAGATTTAAATTTTATTCTGAAGAGATAATTTGAAATGGTCACATATGTTTATGTAGGAAAATGTTCATTAAAATATTTATAGGACTGGAGATGATCTGAATGTTTAGCCAAAGGGGAGAGATTAAGTTTATTTAAGAGAGATGTAAGTTTATTGATCATCTCAATAGATGCAAAAAAAGAATTTAACAAAATATTGCACTCCTACCTGTCAAAACAGTAGAAACACTAGGGACAGAAGGAACTTTGTAAAAGCATTGTAAAAGCTATCTATGCTAAACCCAAGGCAGCATCATTCTAAGTGGAGACAGGTTGAAAGCATTCACTCTAAAAACTGGAAGCAGATAGGGTGCCCCCTCTCTCACCACTTCACTCTAAAAAGCATTCACTCTAAAAACTGGAAGCAGACAGGGTGACCTCTCTTTCACCACTTCTATTCAAATTCATCCTTGAAATTGCCAGAGTCATTGGACAAAAAAAAGAAATTAAAGGTATACAAATAGGTCAAGAAGAATTCAAAACTCACTCGTTGCTGGTAGGATCATGTCATCTTCTTAAATTTTTTATTAGAGCATAATAGTTATACATAGAAGTTGGGTTGATTTGGAAAAGATCCTACGTGCATGGAATCTGATTTAATCCATTCAGTCCCCACCCCCCTATCTCCCTCCCCTTCCCGCCCCCATTCTCCTTTCTCTACTGATCTTTCTTTGGGTCATTTATCTGTTAATTTTTGACTGGTTCTTTCTACATATACATACAGGTGCAGTCCCCTGTGGTAGACTTCCATGTGCACATAACATGATCTGCTTAAAGACATTTCACATTCCCTCCCTTCAAAAACATCTACGCCCTCTCATTCTACTTCTACTCCACTGATCTTCCCTGTATACTTAAGATAACCAGTCCAACCCCACTTCATCAACTTCTTTCCTCTATTTTGCTCTGGCCCTGTTAATTTCAGCATTGTACAGGAATAGTTAACTTCTGCCTTTCCGAACACAGAGATCAAGATTGATGTAAAATGAGAAAAACTCTACATTGGAAAACACTGAAGGCAACACCGACTGCTTCTGCAGATGATGACTCTGCTTTGTAAATTATTCTTCTTAACATTTGCAATGAAAATGAACTTGTCCAAAAATCCTATGTATACATAAAAGGAAAACAGGAGACAGAGATTACTGAGGCAGTGAGAAATGACTTCACACCATTATAAGGTCGAATAGCTTTCTGTTGGCTTCTAGCAATTCTCTGGTTACTCCCACCCACCATCACCCCTGCAAATGTGTGCCGCTCCATGGATCTGATTTCCTTAGACCAGTCCCACAGGTTATCAGTCTCCAGGCTGCTTTTTATTCGATATTATTTGCCATGTTGCTGCAGATTAACAAGCCTGTTTGGGGTGCTCTCAGTCCATTCTCATCATGGTCTCTTTTTCTCTGTTTTGTAGCTAGGACAACATTGGAAATGAGCAATCAATCATTTGTCCCTGAATTCATCTTCTTGGGATTTTTCAACCACTCAAACCTACAGGGCTGGTTCTTCCTGTTATTTCTGGTCATTTACCTGACCACTCTGCTGGGGAACATGCTCATAATAGTGGCCAGCAGGGTCAGTCCTGTTCTTCACACTCCAATGTACTATTTCCTCAGCAATTTGAGCTTCTTGGACATCTGCTACACATCCACCACCCTCCCAGTACTGCTGGTGAACTTCTTCTGGAAGAAGAAGTTCATTTCTTATGATGGATGCCTTTTCCAGATCTTCTTCTTGATGACAAGTGCTGGCAAAGAAGGTGCCTTATTGGCTGTGTGGCCAGTATGACTGCTGTGTGGCCACGTGGCGTCCTCCTCAGTACCCAGTCATCATGAGTGTGAAGGTCTGTGTTGGCCTGGTGACTGGGTCATGGCTGTGTGGGCTGGTGAATTTGGTCCCACACACAGTGCTGACCATCACACTCACTCTGTGTGGGCCCCACCAGATCAGCCACTTTCTCTGTGACACCCCATTGCTCCTGAAGCTCTCCAGCTCAGACACCTCTGTCAACGAGTCTGCGCTCCACGTTGTCAGTGCCACCATGGGCCTGAGCCCCTACCTCTTCACTGCAGGCTCCTACGCACTTATCATTGCTGCCATCCTGGGCATTCCCTCTGGCCAGGGCAGGAGGAAGGCCTTCTCCACATGTGGGTCCCCCCTCACTGTCATGGTGGTCTTCTATGGAACAGCCAACTTTCACTATGACAGGCCCAGAGAAGGCTGGACACGGACACCCTGGTCTCTGTGGTCTTCTGTGTGGTGACCCCTATGTTAAGGCCCATCATTCACAGCCTGAGAAGCAACGAGGTCCAGAGTGCCCTGAGGAAGCTGGCTGGGAGACAGTCTGTATAGTGAGATTAGAACTAGATGATGGTTTCATTCTAGGTAATGTCTTAGTTGTAGAAATATGTGAACTCTTCAGCAGCAATTACAAGAGCGCTCTCTCCATACACAGTGTCTCATGACCACTGTGGTGCCCCTCCAACCAGGGGAAGCACACTGTTCTAAGTATTGTGACCTCACCTGGGTTCTCTAATCCACAGGTATTTCGTAATATTTTTATTACTTTTCTCTCCAAAAAAAGCTTAAACCCAAAGCAGTCAATCTCCTTTCCCCCAATATTGCAGTTCTAGCCAACACTAGTGAATGTGAAGTGCTATGTGCAATGTGACTTTGACTTGCATTTTCCTAATGGATCTTGATTCTAAGTTTTAAATAAACACCATTTCTGTGTTTCTCCTTCACATGTGGAAAGACCCATGTATACACTCGAGTTTCTGTGGATATTTTAATGAAGTAATACCATATACGCCTTTTGGATCTGACTCTTTTCACTTAGGATGTTTGCAATTTTCAGTTATATTGTAGCTTGTATTAGTATTTTAGTTTATTCCTCCTTATTGTGACTGATTCCCATCTTATGAAAATGCCACATTTCTATGTTCATTTTCCACTGGATAGTAATTTTTACTTTGTGTCTGTTTGGGTGTCATACTGCAGATTTAACCTGGAGCCTCCTGCACACTAAACAATGTTCTACCACTAAGCCAAAGCCCAACACTTCTAAAAATTTTGTTTTGAGACAGGGTCTTGCAAATTTGCCCACGTTGTCTCTTAATTTGTGATCCTCCTGCCTCAGCTTCTTGAGTAGCTAGATTACAGACCTGCCTTGTCATTTTCACTTTTTGACTAATATGAATAAGATTCGTATATATAAGAAGAACATTATATATATATTATGAACATTATATGAACATTCATGTACAAATCATTGGTGGACAACTTTTTTATTTATCTTGAGTTTGTAAGTAGGAGTGAAAGAGGTGGATCGTTAACTCCATATTTAACTTTCTGAAGAAGTTTCAGATCATTTTCAGATCAGTGGAACCAGCTTACCTTACTATTAAGAGTGGTGAATAAAGCTTCTGATTTCCTCACTTTCTTAACAACACATCATTATCATTCATTTTATTGTGATGACCCTGGAATGTATGAAGTGCTTCATCAAATGTGCTTTAGCTTTGCCTTTCCCTGATGGCTAATCATTCTAAGATCTTTTAGGAGTACTGTTAATGTGTCTCTCCTAAACATGAAAAAACCCCATTGTATTATGGGAAATTTTAAGTTTTAGAGACTTACCTCTTTATCTAATACTTTTATTATTATTTTTGTGCAGTAAAACACTACAAGACTTTCAAGCTTGTTGTCTTTTCTTCATCTGTGTCCGAAAGAGCTGTTTGATGACTCTTTTTTTTTCTCCTACTTTTAAACTCCATAGCAAACAATTTCTTCACCAGGTCATGAGCATCATCATGATCATAAAATTAAGGGGCACGAAGTCATACAGTGTTTGGTAAGGGATCAGCCCTTAGCAGGAGTGGATCAGCTGAAGATAGTGGGGATGCTTTTAATATTGTGGCTTCTAATATCTGTCCATCTGGCAAAGTATGTAACATGAAAATAAAACTTCATATGCCGTGCGAAATCCATCCCAATAAGTGTACACCCACCCTGACCCCTTCTCCCCCTAGCCAGAGTAGAAATAACTTTAGATGTTATCACAAAACCTGAGGGATTTAGCACGATGCCTCCAGTACTGGAAGAAAACCCAAAACATAACCAGAAACCCTGGGATGCCTATATTCCTTAAGTGAGATGATGTGTGTGGAAAATTACTTACAGTAAACAACAGATAATGCTAAGTGTTAATCCTCTGCTTTTGATGAGCAGGACAAAAAGGAATAATTTTTAGGGAGAAAGTATACGGACACATTCCCAGTATGATACAATATAGCATAACAATAGATCTACCAAAATATCTGTTTAAATAAAAATCATAATTGTAGAAGAAATTATGTTTAGAAATGTATTCATTCACTAACTAGGGGTTTTCATCTTTATCTTACAACACATGGATGCTTGGGGAGGGGAGTTGCAAGCAATTTATTAACTGTAATAAATCCCTAAATCTTGTGAATAATCTACTTCATACACAACCCCCCTCCTTTAGAAATATTATATTTTGGGGTAACTCATAAGTGACTTCATTCTCGGTCACCTGACTTTGAGATGACTGATTGGGAAAGAAAATGCAGAGCTGCTTGTTCTGTGGGAACTCAGCCGATGGTCTCCATAAGGGATATGTTTAGGAGACAGGAGACACTGAGTTTCTCGAGAAGCCGCTGGGCTATGCTGCCTCACTTATGCCCACAGAGGCTTTATTTTTCTCAGCAATATATCTGCACCAGAACCACTGAACAGAAATGTCCTCTCTAATCTATCATCTTAACATTAATTTTCCTTCTCTAGATTTTAATTTAATTTCTCACCTCTGTCAAGTCTCTGTTAGATCCTTTAGGTTCCACACAGTACCGTCTTTAAAGAATCTTTTAAAGACTCTGCTCCATGGATGTACTTGACAGACCTTCTTCATTCTTCAAACCTATACTGAGTGCACATTTACACAAGGTGTTGCCCTAGTGTTTGAAACACAATTGAGAGGCCCAACAAAGACCTGGAAGAGCGCATATTCAAGATGGAATGAGGGGCTTTGACAAGTATTAAGTGCTCCATTCCCAGAGCTGCCCAAGCAAACACTAAGGAAAATTAATGATAATTTGTAGATTACATAGAATTGTTACCAAGTTTCCTGCACATATTGAGTTCATCTTCCCATTAGATTGTAAGTTGGTTGAAGGACAGTGTCAGAGACCAGCTCCAACAGGGGGTCTCAGGAGACGAATGGATGGTGAGGAGTCAGCGAAAGAGGGGGTGGAGAAACAACACAGACACCAAAGTGAAGGTGTTGATCCCAATCTTTACTTGTGAAGTTGATCATATATACTTTTCATTTTGGCCGGCTTACAGTACTTTGTGGTTACAAAACAGGAATCATTATTCAAACAAAACAAAATATTACGTAGCTACAATTAGAATAGAAAAATGTATCTTGGCTTATGCATAAGCAAGCATTTGTACTTTCATTTCGAGTTTTGCTTTAAGCTGTTTCTACTTAGTTAACTTTTAATAATAGTTACAAATGTCCCAAACTATTGGCCTATACCTTGACTATTCTTTCTTGACTTACTGACTGGAACCAGTGCCATGGTTACAGCAAGTAGTTGATTTTTTATTACTTGTAACAAAACAAAAGTAAGAGCACAAACCATTGTGCACAGGAACAAGAACAAGTTGCCCAGTACTAAGCACTAATCTATCTTCTTAACATTAATTTTCCTTCTCTAGATTTTAATTTAATTTCTCAAAAACTTCCTTGACAAAAATATAGGAAGTTTTTCTTTAGACATTAAAATTTACACTCCACAGCTGAATCATTGCATTTAGAGCAAACTGATCTGTGCTTTAGAAGTAGTTGCATTAATTGGGAAAGTCATGATTTTTCCTTTATACTTAATGGTCATATGAGAAATCAAAACTATACTTATTAAAGGAATACAAAAACAAATCAGCCCATTCCCAGAAACATACTGCACTCCTCCAGTGGATGGACGCCTTGCGCCATCCACCTCAGTAGGTCCTTGCCATTGCCTGAGTGAGGGGAGGGGCGCAGCAGGACAGAGATCAGATCTTTCCCTCTTTGGGTCTCTTAGTAGATCTGGCTTAAGACTTAATTAGACCCTGTATAGGAACAAAATTGGTTTGAATTGAAACTAACCACTACCAAGAAAAGAAATTTTAAAATTCTAAATGGAAAAGAGAATTCTTTATTTTGAAGAATTTTATAACTAGAAGGCTCTGACATATAGTAAGAGGTAATAATTTGTCTTCTCTTTCCCCTTTATGCTAGAAGAAGCACAGGTGAAATAAAAAGAACTGAAAGAGCTGGCACAGTGGTGCAGGCCTGTAACCTAGCAGCTCAGGAGGCTGAGGAAAGAGGATAGTGAGTTCAAAGACAGCCTCAGCAAAAACAAGGCACCAAGAAACTCAGTGAGACCCTGTCTCTAAATAAAATATAAAATAGGGCTGGGGATGTGGCTCAGTGGTCAAACCCCTGGGTTCAATCTCCGGTAACTGCTCCCCTACACCCCAGCCCCAAAAAAACAAAACTGAAAGAGATGTTAACTGCTGAATTGAGTGCTGAATCTCCAAGACAGGAGGGAGGCTTTTTCCTGGTGAATTTGTTAAGATTTTAAACCTACCAGTTAGGGGTAAGGGCATCCCTGCATGTTAGGTGAAAGAGCCCAGCCTTCCCCAAAGTGTGTCCTTGGACCAGCATCACTGAGAACACTTGGAACTCACTGACTGAGGCCAACTGTTCTGCACAATGACCTCTGATCTTTCCCTCGGCTCCAAGCACCCACACCACATGTAAGGATATGAGGACAACTCTGGGCCAGGCCAGATAGCCCATAGATTTCACAGTAATAAATTCACATTGCCACCAGCACCTGATATCATTCAGATATTTTTCTGAATAAATTGACCTTGTACTGTGTGTGTGTGTGTGTGTGTGTGTGTGTGTGTGTGTGTGTGTTTTAAGCAATTTACTGGGCAACATGAAAATTGGATTTAAAAATTTTAATCATTGCTTGTGCTATTGAGATCAAATAGGAATCATTGTTTCCCTGATGTGCATAAGGGTTTTCATGATCACACCATTCTTCCTCGTTTTGGTCATGCCCATTTTTTTTTCTTTTGTTTGACGAAATGAATACCTAAGGTTAGTCAGCAAAACATTTCATTTATTGCCAAAGCAAAAAAAAAAAAAAGTTCTTCTTTTAAGACTCTAGACTTTTTATTTTATTTTGTTTATATTTAGATTTTAAAATTAGTTGTTCTTAACTGAAGCACCGACTTTCTAATGAAATTTAAATACTTTAAGCTTCTTAAGGCCCTGAGATTTGGAATTTTAATGAAAGCTGTGTTGGCCTATTAATCATGTGCAATGAATTATTAGAACCAAAGACAAGAATGTCTGGGCATTGAAGATAATAAGACAGTTTACTAATATATGGTATTATCATCAGGTAACAAAGTATCACTACAAATAATAGTTATTACATGATAAATTTTCTGAGTCAATTTCTTTTTTGTTTCTTAAATCATAACTGTTAATACATATTAAATGTACAAATTAATGTACATTATGTAAATTAAAGGAATTCATTGATGTTTCCCTACTTGCATTAATATATTGTGCGTTAATTTTAATTCTTTTTTCTGTAAAATGGGGATAATAGGTTATCTTATAGGTTGTTGTGTAAACCAAATAAGTTAATGCATGTAAAAGTCTTATAGGCATTTAATAAGTGTTAGGTATTTTTATCTAATGTGTGTCTCTATTCATTACTCAATTTGAAAAATCCTGATTGGATTCAGGTATGTAAAAATTCATCTTTTCAAAGAAATTCACTGAGTTTTTATAGAATGGATTATCCGAAATTCAATCTAATTTTTACAGAAAACATGCCACTTTTAAACTACATTAAACAAGGTTTTAAAGTCAGGAATTTATGTGTATTGAAGCAATCTAAGAAGACTCACACTCAAATTATTTTTTTATTAAATATGCCCTAGATGATTATGATGATTATTGTTATTATTATTGCAGAGCAGAGGGTTCACTATTAAGTTGATCTAATTCCTATGCTGCATTATATAAATTCTTTTTTTTAATTTTTTATTTTTTATTGGTAGTTCACAACATTACAAAGCTCTTGACATATCATATTTCATACATTCGATTGAAGTGGGTTATAAACTCCCAATTTTACCCCAAATGCAGATTGCAGAATCACGTCGGTTACACATCTACAAATTTACATAATGCCCAATTAGTAATTGTTGTATTCTGCTACCTTTCCTATCCCCTACTATCCCCCCTCCCCTCCCCTCCCATCTTCTCTCTCTACCCCATCTACTATAATTCATTACTTTCCTTGTTTATTTTTCCATTCCCCTCACAACCTCTTATATGTAATTTTGTATAGCAATGAGGGTCTCCCTTCATTTCCATGCAATTTCCCTTTTCTCTCCCTTTTCCTCCCATCTCATGACTCTGTTAAATGTTAGTCTATTTTTCCTGCTCTTCCTCCTTGCTATGTTCATAGTTGCTCTCATTATATCAAAGAAGACATTTGGTATTTGTTATTTAGGGATTGACTAGCTTCACTAAGCATAATCTGCTCTAGTGCCATCCATTTCCCTGCAAATTCTATGATTTTGTCATTTTTTATTGCTGCATAGTACTCCATTATGTATAGATGCCCCATTTTTTTTTATCTATTCATCTATTGAAAGGCATCTGGGTTGGTTCCACAGTCTAGCTATTGTGAATTGTGCTTCTGTGAACATTGATATGTCAGCATCCCTGTAGCATGCTCTTTTAAAGTCTTCAGGGAATAGCCCGAGAAGGGCAATAGCAGGGTCAAATGGTGGTTCCATTCCCAGCTTTCCCAGGAATCTCCAAACTGCTTTCCAAATTGGCCGCACCAATTTGCAGTCCCACCAGCAATGTACAAGAGTACCCTTTTCTACACATCCTCGCCAGCACTTGTTGTTGTTTGACTTCATAGTGGCTGCCAATCTTACTGGAGTGAGATGGTATCTTAGGGTGGTTTTGATTTGCATTTCTCTGACTGCTAGAGATGGTGAGCATTTTTTCATGTACTTGTTGATTGATTATATGTCCTCCTCTGAGAAGTGTCTGTTCAGATCCTTGGCCCATTTGTTGATAGGGTTATTTGTTATCTTATTGTCTAATTTTTTGAGTTCTTTGTATACTCTGGATATTAGGGCTCTATCTGAAGTGTGAGGAGTAAAAATTTGTTCCCAGGATGTAGGCTCCCTATTTACCCCTCTTATTGTTTCTCTTGCTGAGAAAAAACTTTTTAGTTTAAGTAAGTCCCATTTTTTGATTCTTGTTATTAACTCTTGTGCTATGAGTGTCCTATTAAGGAATTTGGAGCCCGACCCCACAATATGTAGATCGGAGCCAACTTTTTCTTCTATCAGACACAGAGTCTCTGATTTGATATCAAGCTCCTTGATCCATTTAGAGTTAACTTTTGTGCATGGCGAGAGGAAGGGATTGAGTTTTATTTTTTTGCATTTTGATTTCCAGTTTTCACAACACCATTTGTTGAAGATGCTATCCTTCCTCCATTGCATGCTTTTAGCCCCTTCATCAAATATATGATAGTTGTAACTTTGTGGATTAGTCTCTGTGTCCTCTATTTTATGCCATTGGTCCACTCGCCTATTTTGGTACCAGTACCATGCTGTTTTTGTCACTATTGCTCTGTAATATAGTTTGAAATTTGGTATTGCTATACTGCCTGATTCACATTTCCTGCTTAAAATTGCTTTTGCTATTCTGGATCTTTTATTTTTCCATATAAATTTCATGATTGCTTTATCTATTTCTACAAGAAATGCCATTGGGATTTTGATTGGCATTGCATTAAACCTATATAAATTTCTAAGGAGCAAGTACATATTGTGTTACAAAGTGTCATTAATGAGTTATGATTGTAAATAATGGATTCTAATGGTGACCATGATGATGATTCAATCTAATGACCTACATTAATAAAGAGCATAGAGGATAAGGAAAATTGATTGGGTATCATCCTTCACCCTACCCAACACCCGTGACCTACAAGAAATTAGCCAGTAAAACCAAGGAAAAACTTATATGTAGACAAAATTATATAAACATACATTGGGAGATTTTTTTAATGCCCCATGAAATTGTCCCTCCTGAACTGACCTTTATATTTAAGACCTTTACAATAGCAGTATGCACAAATTCAGAGATTGTATTTTTAAATCCCTGAACATTTACGTTTAGTTTTCCCTTTTACACATTCACAGATCATTTACCAATTTCCCATAGTAAAATCTGCTGGAACTGCCTTCTATGTAGAATTTTATTTCTTTTTCTGAAAACATCTAGATATCTACCTATAAAAGAGATTGTCATATTGATCTTTTTGATACGATCATTTGATTGATCATTTGATCTTTTTGTTTAAACAGAGAGGGGCTGGGCTTCAGGGAAGGGGGCGCGGCGCACGCAGCATGGCGTCCAACATCTACTTGGTTCGACAGCGGATCAGCCAGCTAGGCCAGAGGATGTCCGCCTTCCAGATCAACCTCAATCCGCAGAGGAGCCAATCAGCTAGATGTTGCTGGGGCAGTCTGAAGCTTGCTGGCAGCTGGAAGTTTGCTGGGGCCCCTTTGGCTGTGGCTCTCAACAGGGAGTTAAAAGAAAGTACATGTCACTGATTTCTAAATGACTTGAAGTTCATCCAGGTAGTTGATAGAGAAAACAGAGAACGTAAGAAATGTCAAGTACATGTAGCTTCCAGCTCAATTTCAAAGTTGATTTATTGTAAATCAATGCTAATAAGGTAACCTCTTGTTTAGGAAAATTATTTAGAGAATGCGATACCTTCAACTGAACTAGATAGTGTGGTGTTTTTAGTCATTTCTTGATAAACTTTTACTACAATTTTCGTGAACACCAAGTATCACAAGAATTTCTACATTCTCTATTTACTTCTCTACTTTCTCTATTCTCCTGGGGGATTTCATATTCACGCTTTGCTGTAACAGTTGCCTTAAAGACAATGACTCCCAAATCCACACCTACAGTTCTAGGCTGTCTGTGAAGGGCATTTCCACGTGATTATCCCACAGATAACTCACATTCAACATTACTCAAATTAAATCCACCAAAGCCTCCTCTACATCTGCTATTCCTCACATATTCCTGTTTTCCTGAGTGATCCCACCAGCTGGCCAGGCTGCCCAAACTGATTTGTTGTCTTTACCGTGTCCTCTTCAACTAGGACTTTAAAGTTTTCCATATTTTTCTCCATCAGGGCTTCAGAGATTTTCTCCCACCTTCAACACAGCACGTCTTCAGATACATACCACTTCATTTTGATCTTGTTTTAGCCCTCAGATCACTCTTTTGAACAAAACAGGTGTGTCTAAAACCTGGGGAACCAGGTTTCACAGTTATGGACCCCTGCTCTTTGGACTCACATGCACAATTCCATGAGTGGGTCTATCTGCGTGTTCTAGACCTAGAGATCTGATGATTTTCTAAAACACAGTCTATCTCCCTCCAGATGTCCCTGTTTTCAGTCTGCACTCACCTGAAAGAAATTTATGGTCCCCTATTGTTGATACTCTGCAATCATTGAGGTCCATGCTCATACCCAAGCCTGGCTTCCAGAGACACACCTGGGCTCTCTGGTGTCCCATGGCTTGGTGGGGGGTGGGACGTTTTCCGAGGTTTTTATTGCCAAGTACCTTGCTTAGAAATCAGGCCTGACATAGCTTCACAAAGCCTAGTCCCGGCCCCATAGGCTGATACCCTGCCACTTCCCTTAAAGTAGCAGGCTCCTCAGAATGACCCAGGGCTTGGCGGCATCCACTGGTACTATCCCACCAGCCCCTTGAAGCCTAGCTGGAGTCTCCATAGAAACAGGGTACATCTCTATGGAAATGGGCTCCCTCCTTCCGCCCCAGTGTGATGCAGCTCTCAGAGAAGCTCAATAGTGAGGGTCTTTCCATTTATAGCAATTAGGATAACCAAGTGTTCTGAGCTTGCTGAGCCTTAGATGGCAGATTCCTGCTATATTCTTTGAGATTTCTGCCATCAATGTTGCCTGAGATGCCAACTTGCCATTTCACTAACTATAAGACAGTGTTCTCAGTCAAGACCAATCCCACAACCAATAACACACACATACACACACACACACACACACACACACACACACACATGCACACGCCAATCCATCATGGTGAGCAAGGCTTTGTATCTGTGATACAGACCAAATGCATTCACCAATCACATTCACTGCTTCAAACAGATCGTGATCAGGAAACAACTGATGTCACTTGTAAAATGTGATATGTCCTGGACTATCACTGTGGTAAAAAAGAAGTAGAGAAATGCAAAAAATGGGAGAAAATACTTAACCTCTTAGAGACCTAAAAAAATATTTAGATGTGATTCCAACCAATCCTGAGTTAAAAATCATCTTGAAAAAATGCCTTCACTTCTATTTATCAATTTACTTTCTTTCTTTCTTTCTTTCTTTCTTTCTTACTTACTTACTTACTTACTTACTGCTGTACTTGGGATTGAACCCAGTGGCACTCTACCATGAAGCTATATCCCCAGTCCTTTAAATTATTTGGGGCGGGGGGCCTTGCAGAGTTTCAAATTTATGATCCTCCTGCCTTAGTCTCCCAAGAACCTGGGATTACAGGCAGGTACCACTCTTCCCCATTAATTACTTATTTTTAAAATAAGTCTATTTTAAAAAATTGAACTATAATTTGTACTCAAAAAATGCACAGATCTAAAGTGTACAGGTTTATAATATTTTACATATATATGAACTACCAAAAATCAGGATATAAAACATTTCCATCACTTTAGAAAATTCCTTCATGCTTCAACTGATATCACCCCTGAGCTCCAAAAAAAAAAAAGACCACCATTATTACTTGACCATTATAGCTGTTTTGCTAATTTTTGAAATTTATTTAAAGGAAACATACAGTATATATTTTGTATCTGGCTTCCTTTACCCAGAAAATTTTTGTTAGATTTGTCAATGTTATTAATTATCCAGTATTTGTGTTTTTAAAGTAACTGAATTATTCCACTGCATGATAAACCGTGATTTGTCTTCTGTCCTTCTGCTGAAGGCATAATATTTGTTTGAGTTATTATGAATTTTTACACAAGAATTTTGTGAACTGTGCATTAATTTCCTTGGAAATATGCTAGGAATGGGATTGTTTTGAATAGAATAACTACATATTTATCTAAATTAGAAATTACTAAACATTTTTGAGAAGTAAGTGTATAGACTTCAAATTTCACCTTGAGTATCTATCGAAATAGGTAGAAAGCATGTTGTTTTCATCATTATAATAACTAAAAAGAGCAGAAGACAATGCAAATTAATGACTTTCCTTGACTTTATTAGGGAAGAAGATTATAAGGCAAACAACTAACCGAAGTCTGGGGACAGATAAGTAACCAAAATAATCCAGGCATTTTTTTAACTATGGGAGAACCCACTAGATACATAAAAGTTTATTTATAAACAAAACTCAAATAAAAAATAGTTAATGGATTGCTAAAGACTAAGTATAGACTAATTTAAGAGCATAGAGACTCAGAGGGCTATAGATATAAGATGTTTGTATTTTTTTCTTTTTCTCCATGGATTCCACCAAATGCTCCCAGGAATATAGGGAAGTATTCTGAGAAAGTGTCTTTAACGGTATCATTTTTTGGATAGGTGGAGGCACAATGAGCAGCAACAGCAGCCAAAACTCCTCCCAGACCCATTTCCTGATTTTTTGCATAGAACAAAAGCTGTAATCTTTAGGGGCAAGAGTAACAGAAACTGTTACATTAGGACACTCAAAGGAAAACCTTTGCAGCTATGGAAAGGAACAGGCCGAAATGTCTAACGTCGGGAGGAATAATAACTAGGCTCAGCCATATTGCTAGAAAGTGGGTCACTGTGAAGGCCATATCCCTGTGACTGAGTTTACAGTACCTAAGGTAGGGCTTCCTGGAAACATCAGAAATCCCTTCTCTGTTTCCCACTAGTTCACTAAGATGCATTGACTGAAAATAACAGTAGAATAGAGCTGAGAATTCTTCAAGAAATAGATTATCTCTGGAGAACAGCGAAAATAGAATACACAAAAGCAAGCAGGAAAAAATATTATCTAACTGAATTAAGCCATATAAAATAAGGATAACATTACAGTCAATTTATATCAATCCCAGAATGCAAGGCTGGTTCAATATTCAAAAATTCAATCAACCGAATTTCCATAGTAATAGACTAAATAAGAAAAAACATATATATCATTTCAATAGAAGCAGAGAAAATAAGAAAATTCAATATCTATTTATGATAAAAACTATAACTAAATGAAACTAGAAGCAAAGTCCAGTGGTAGAGTGCATGCTTAGTATGCATAAGGCTCTGAATTCAAAACCCAGCACACATACACCAAAAAAAAAAAAAAAACTACTAGTAAAAAATGGATAGACATTTTCTAACTTGATAAAAGGCATTGAGTAAATGTAATGTGCCAGACACATAGCTTATATTATCTCAAAACTTTTTTCAGCAGTTGTGAAATAGACATCATTATTATCCTAAGCAAGGAACAAACTGAGGAATAGAGATGAGCTGACATTTTTACAAACAACATCTAGTAAACAACAGATGGATTTCAACCCACATCTATCTGGACCAAGAGCCTACTGTTTTAATATAATATTTTTCATTTAAGATTGAAAAAGAAACAGAAATTTTAGTTCAAAACAATGGATCACGGATTAGCATGTGTAACATGATAGAAAATCAGTAATTGTATTGTTCATTTTTTTTCAGGAAATGTAATGTTCGGTGAGGTAAATCTTATAATACAAAAGAAGAAAAATACCTAAGTATATAGCATTTGTCAAAATGTCTTGTATCTTATAAAACTTAAAAAAATAAAAGTTTCTACTGAAAAAATAGATCAATGTATTTAAAAGCAGGTGACTTATAATTATACTTATAAGAAATAAGAGGTGGGAGGGAAAGGGAGTGAGAAGGGAAATCGCATGGAAATGGAAGGCGATCCTCAGGGTTATACAAAATGATATATAAGAGGAAAGGAGGGGTAAGACAAGATAATATAAATGGAAGAAATGATTTACAGTAGAAGGGGTAGAGAGAGAAAAGGGGAGGGGAGGGGAGGGGGAGGGGGGATAGTAGAGAATAGGACAGACAGCAGAATACATCAGACACTAGAAAGGCAATATGTCAATCAATGGAAGGGTAACTGATGTGATACAGCAATCTGTATACAGGGTAAAGTTGAGAGTTCATAACCCGCTTGAATCAAACTGTGAAATATGATGTATTAAGAACTGTGTAAGGTTTTGAACGACCAATAATAAAATAAATAAATAAAAAAAAGAAGTTATGCTCTCTCTAAAGTCACTCCTATACGTCTCTTTCCAGAGTCCAGGCATCTCTGTATACAATATTATTTGCCATGTTGCTGCAGATTAACAGGCCTGTTTGGAGTGCTCTCAGTCCATTCTCTTCATGGTCTCTTTTTCTCTGTTTCTTAGCTATGATACCATTGGAAATGAGCAATCAATCATTTGTCACTGAATTCATCTTCTTGGGATTTTCCAATCACTCCAACCTACAGGGCTGGTTCTTTCTGCTCTTTCTGGTCATTTACCTGACCACTCTCCTGGGGAACATGCTCATAATAGTGGCCACCAGGGTCATTCCTGCTCTCCACACTCCAATGTACTGTTTTCTCGGCAATTTGAGCTTCTTGGACTTCTGCTACACATCCACCACCCTCCCAGTACTGCTAGTGAACTTCTTTTGGGAGAAGAAAGCGATTTCTTATGAGGGCTGTGTTTCCCAGATCTTCTTCTTGGTGACAAGTGCTGGCACAGAAGGCTTCTTACTGGCTGTGTGGACAGTATGACTGCTGTGTGGCCAACTGCCGTCCTCCTCAGTACCCAGTCATCATGAGTGTTTAGGTCTGTGTTGGCCTGGTGACTGGGTCATGGCTATGTGGGCTGGTTAATTAGGTCACACACACGGTGCTGGCCATCACACTCACTCTGTGTGGGCTCCAGCAGTTCAGCCACTTTCTCTGTGACACCCCATTGCTCCTGAACCTCTCCTGCTCAGACACCTCTGTCAACGAGTCTGCACTCCACGTTGTCAGTGCCACCATGGGCCTGAGCCCTGCCTCTTCACTGCAGACTCCTACGCACTCATCATGGTGGCCGTACTGGGGATTCCCTCTGGGAAGGGCATGAGGAAGGCCTTCTCTACCTGTGCGTCCCCTCTCACTGGCGTGGTGGTCTTTTATGGAACAGCCAACTTCCACTATGACAGGCCAGAGAAGGCTGGACATGGACACCCTGGTCTCTGTGCTCTTCTGCGTGGTGAGCCCCCTGTTGAGCCCCATCATTCACAGCCTGAGAAGCAACGAGGTCCAGAGTGCCATGAGGAAGCTGGCTGAAGGGTGTGCATCTCTTTGCATGATCAAAGAATAGATAAATCTTCAAACTGGAGTATACAGTCATCTGAAAAAAGATGCCTCCCAGTGACTTGTAGGCACCTGGTTAGAGAGTCTGTGTCTGGAGCTTCAACTCCAAATCCCGCTTTTAAAATCTCTGGGACTCCTTTCTCTCCTTTTTTCTCACAAACACCCTTTCCCCACTATCAGGTTCAAGTGTGTCGGACACCTTGTGTGGGTGTTCAGCACCATCTCTGTCCTTCTGTGTTCTCCCCACACCAGAGGCACAGAAAGTACGAGAACCTCGTTTCCCACACTCTTTTTCCTGCAGGTCTCAATTTTATGAGGTTCTGTCAAGATCAGCCAAACACTAGGCAGAGAGGAAGAAAGGAAAAGAAAAAACCAGGTTCTTTTGGATCCCATAGCAGCAGCAGCAAACCAGCCCTGTAGAGGCAGGAACTAATTTCCTTCGTGCCAGGAACTGTGTGTGCAGGCTCCTAGACAGCTGTTCCTTAATGTGGGTCACAGTAGAGTGGAATGAGCGTCTCTTTCCAGGGAAGTTAGGGTTTCCATATATGGGGTGGTGTCACCTGCCCTATTTTTCTTTTTACTTCCAGATCTCCCAACCATTTTATAACTTTTTTTCTGTGTCAACTTCCTCTACCCTAAAACATCAAGAGTCGTTCTTCATCTCTACCTGACCATGGTGGCACTGACCACAATAGTGGTTTATATCAGAGATGGTTCTAGATAACAGACTTGAGGAGGTAGGTTGGATGTCTGACCTGAGGGAATTGAATATGTTGATGATGTCACAGCCCATGGAAAAGGAGACCTGATAATTCCTGGCGTGCAATAACCCAACAGAGACTTTAAGTTATCGTGGCCTGAAATCAAATGTCTCTGGAAAACTGAGCTTTGGAATAACACCATCGACCTTCAGGGTGGGAATGAACATTACAACATGACTACAGACTGCTGTTACTGACTGGAGTGGGAGACTTACAGAAAGAAAATGATAGGTTCAAGCATTATATTCCTCCTTCAAGTCAGGTTCAGATCATGAGAAATATTTTCTCTCTGGAAACTGATAAAGGTTAATATCAGAATAAAACATCCAGTTCTCCAAATTGCAGAAGTAAAAAGAAAATTATAAATCCACAATTTCTCCAGGTCTCTCTTATGACAATTAGGCAATTAATGGGGGAATGATTGAGACCCTGTTAATTAGAATGGCAAAATACCAGTGGAATTAGACAAATCTCAGAGCCTTGAACCCTGAAATGACCATTAACATTCTTTGCTGTCAGAAGCAGCCCCTCCTCCCCCAAGGAGACTAGCTTTCCCTAAATTGAAGACCCTATGGTGACTCTACCTGGGCAGTTGTCTTTTTTTTTTTTAGAGAGAGAGTGAGAGAACAGAGGAGAGGAGAAGAGAGGGGAGAGAGAGAGAGAGAGAGAGAGAGAGAGAGAGAGAGAGAGAGAGAGAGAGAGAGACAGAGAGAGAGAGAGAGAGAGAGAGAGAGAGAGAGAGAGAGAGAGAGAGAGAATTATTAATATTCATTTTCTACTTCTCGGCGGACACAACATCTTTGTTGGTATGTGGTGCTGAGGATCGAACCCAAGCCTTACACGTGCCAGGCAAGCGCACTACTGCTTAAGCCACATCCCCAGCCCAATTGACTTTAAAATGCTGATCCATCATCCCACATTGTCACCAGACTCTTAATTGGGGTCTGTTCCTAGAACGCCTCAGGTAAGAGTATAAAATATAGCCCAGGAGAGTATAAGGGTCACACCAAAATAAAAGGTAAATATTTCACTGTGTTTTGTTAATAGGAGCCTTAAGAATATATAAGAGAATTTGTTTGAGTCTTCTAGACCAAAGAAGTCAGGACATATTGCTGGATCATCTTGAATGCAGTCACAGGGACGTAATCACCAGAAATGTTAGGGACAAGGATTTTCCTGAGCCACGGGGAGTGGCTATTAGACTCTTTTTGCTTGATGGACTGAAATCTGGACTCAGTGTTTGCTTAAGTTCAATGACCAATATGATCCTGGAATAATGGAGAGGATGGTTATCAGAAATAAATAAGGTGTTGGATGGCGTGTTATGTGACCCCCTTCCCTGGCCTCACAGCTTGATCTGGAGGAGGGCCTGGAGCACCAGCCTTCACCAAGGCCTCGTGGACATGCATTCAGAAGGCAGAACCAGATCCTTGTGAAACCCGCAGCCGCTGTCTTTGGCAGCCTGGGAAGACATTAACAGATGGAATCGTTGAAACGGGCTCCCTTATTTAAGTGAGAATAAGGGGACCCTGAAGTAGAAGAGGCCATGTGGTGGAGCAGTGAAAAGAACATTCGAATCTGTAGAGATTTTTGACAGTAGTAAATGATCGTGGTATTTATAGATAAAAAAAAAAAAATGGGCACCCTCCTAGAATAGTGCCTGTCCCATGTAATGTGAAACTCTTCTTTTCACACTTCATTGGTGCATTGTAGTGGTCCATAATGGTGGGATTTGCTGATACATATTTGAACATGCACACAAAATAACCGTGAACTTTGGCCAATATCATTCCAATATTTTTCTTTTCCTCACCTCCTCCTCTGGTGCCTTGACTCTACTGATCTTCCTTCTACTTTCATGATGAGACTCCCTTCCCAACTTTCCTTTTTTTCCCCCTCTAGCTTTAACAGAGGAACAACATACGGCCCTTAACTTTCTGAGTTGCTTATTTCCCTTAATGTTCTGAAAATCCATCCATCTTCCAGCATGACATAATTTTGTTCTTCTTTATGGCTGAATGAAATTCCAGGGTGCATATACCAGATGTTCTTTATCCATTCGTCAACTGATGCCACCTCGGCTGGTTCATAGGCATGTATGTGTAATTATAGTATGATGACTTCGATCCGCTGTGATAAATACCAAGCAGAGGTAGAGCTGGGTCGCAGGGTGGTCCATGGCTACTCCTGAGGAGCCTCGATCCCTATTTCCGTGGTGGTTGTGCTGATTTACATTTCTACCAACAGGGTGAGAGTGATCCTTTCTCTCCAATTCTCTCCTTGTCACACTGGTTTCTGTTTGTATTTTTGGTGGTTGTCTTTGTCACTGAAGTGAGATGAAATACAGGGTAGTCTTGACTTGCAAGTATTTTTATATATTTGTTGGCCACTCACATATTTTCTTCTAAGACGTGTCTGTTTAGTTCATTTAGTTTCCCATTTGGTAATTGGGTTATTTGATAATTGGGTTATTTAATAATTGTGGGTTTGATGTTAAGTTTTTTGAGATCTTTATTAATATTCTGAATATTCATCCTCTTTTAGAAGAGCACCTCATAAAGATTTTCTCCCTTTCTGTAGGTTCTCTCTTTATATTCTAATTGTCTCCTTTGCTGTGCAGAACCTTCTTAATTTGATGCCATCCTACTAGCTAACTTTTGGTATTATCTCCTGAGCTTTGGCATCCTATTGAGAAAGTCATTGCCTCTGCCTGTAGGTTTGAGTATTGACTTTTTTTTTCGTAGAAACTGCATAATTTCTGGTCTAGAGCCTTGTTCTTTAATGCATTTTTAGTTGATTTTTGCAGGGTGAGCGATAGTTCAGGTCTTATTCTTCTGCATTTGGAAAGTGGTGTAGAAGGACTGTTCAGAGAGTAGATGTTAAAGGCTGGGGTGCAGAAGAACTGTTTCAGAGAGCAGAAGTTGGAGACTGAGGTGCAGAAGGACTGTTACAGAAAGCAGAGTTTGGAGACTGGGGTGCACAAGGATCGTTGCAGAGAGCAGAGTTTTTAGACTGAAGTTCAGAAGGACTGTTGCAGAGAGCAGATGTTGGAGACTGGGTTTCAAAATGACTGTTGCAAAGAGCAGAGTTTGGAGACTAGGTTGAAGAATGATCGTTACAGAGAGCAGAGGTTGGAGACTGGTGTGCAGATGGAGTGTTATGGAGAGCAGAGTTTAAAGACATGGTTGCAGAAAAATCTTACAGAAAGTAGAGTTTGGAGACTGAGGTGCAGAAGGACTGTAACAGAGAGCAGAGTTTGAAGACTGTGGTGCAGAAGGACTGATAGAGAAAGCAGAGGTTGAAACCTAGGGTGCAGAAGGACCATTACACAGTTCAGAAGTTGAAGACTGCGGTACACAAGGACTGTTACAGAGAACAGAGATTGGAAATTGGGGTGCAGAATGAGTGTTTCAGAGAACAGAGGTTGGAGACTAGGTTGCAGCAGGACCGTTGAAGAAAGCAGAGGTTAAAGACTGGGTTGGAGAAAAAATGTTATAGAGAACAGAGTTTGGAAACTGGAGTGCAGAAGGACCTTACAGAGAACAAAGTTTGGAGACTGTTGTGCAGAAGAAGTGTTAAGGAGAGGAGTCGTTGGAGACTGGGGTGCAGAAGGATCGTTGCAGAGAGCAGAGGTTGGAGACTGGGGTGCATAAGGACGGTTGCAGAGAGCAGAGGTTGGAGACTGATGTGCACAAAAACTGTTACAGAGAGCAGAGTTTGAAGAGTGAGGTGCAAAAAAATCGGTGAAGACAGCAGAAGTTGGAGATGGAGTTGCAGAAGAATCGTTGCAGAGAGCAGAGGTGGAGACTGGGCTGCAGAAGGATCATTACAGAGAGCAGAGGTGAGAGACTGGGGTGCAGAAGGACTGTTACAGAGAGAACAGATTAAAGACTGGGGTGCAGAAGGAATGTTGCAGAAAGCAGAGGTTGGAGACTAGGGTGCAGAAGGACTGCTGGAGAGAGCAGAGTTTGGAGACTGAGATGCAGAAGGACTGTTACACAGAGAAGTCGTTGGAGATTGGGGTGAAGAATTATGATACAGAAAGCTGGGATGGAAGCCTGGGGTGCAGAAGGACCGTTAAAGAGTGCAGAGGTTGGAGACTGGCGTGCAGAAGGACTGTTTCAGAGAGCAGAGTTTTAAGACTGGGGTGCAGAATGCCTGCTACAGAGAGCAGAGGTTTGAGACTGGGATGCAGAAGGACTGTTATAAAGAGCAGACTTTTGAGGCTGGGTTGCAAAAGGACTGTTATAGAGAGCAGATTTTTGAGGCTGGGTTGCAGAAGGATCTTACAGAGAGCAGAGGTTGGTGACTGAGGTGCAGGATGACTGTTACAGAGAGCAGTGGTTGAACGCTGGAATTCAGAAGGATCGTGCAGAGAATATAGGTTTCAGCCTGAGGTGCAGAAGGACTGTTACAGAGAGCAGAAGACGGAGACTGAGGTGCAGAAGGACGGTTACAGAGAGCAGAGTTTGGTGACTGAGGTGCAGAAGGACTGTTACAGAAACAAAGGTTGAAAATTGGGGTGCACAGGGACCGTTACAGTGAGCAGAGTTTGGAGACTGAGGTATACAAAGACTGTAACAGAGAGCAGAGGTTGGAGAATATGGAGCAGAAGGACTGTTACAGAGATCAGAGGTTGGAGACTGGGGTGCAGAAGGACTGTTATATAAAGCAGACTTTGAAGACTGGGGTGTAGAAGGACTGTTGCAGAGAGCAGAGGTTGGAGACTTGGGTGCAGAAGGACTGTTGCAGAGAGTAGAATTTTGAGACTGAGGTGCAGAAGGACTATTACAGAGAGCAGAGTTTGGAGACTGGGGTGCAGAAGGACTGTTGCAGATAGCAGAGGTTGGAAACTGGGGTGAAGAAGGACTGTTGCAGGGAGCAGGTGTTGGAGACATGGGTGCAGAAGGACTATTGCAGAGAGTAGAATTTGGAGACTTATGTGCAGAAGACTGTTGCAGATAGCAGAGGTTGGAGACTGGGGTGCAGAAGGACTGATACAGGAAGCAGAGTTTGGAGACATGGGTGCAGAAGGACCGTTACAGAGAGCAGAGTTTGGAGAGTGCAATACAGAAGGACTGTTACAGAGAGCAGAGGTTATAGACTGTGGTGAAGAAAGATTGTTTCAGAGAGCAGAGGTTGCAGAGTGAGGTGCATACGGACTGTTACAGAGAGCAGAGTTTGGAGACTGTGGTGCAGAAGCACTGATACAGAAAGCAGAGTTTGGAGACTGGGGTGAAGAAGGACCCTTACAGAGAACAGTGGTTGAAGACAGCGGTACAGAAGAACTGTTGTTGAGAATAAGGTTGGAGACTGGGGTGCAGAGGGACCATTGCAAAGAGCAGAGGTTGGAGACTGGGGTGCAGGAGGAATGTTACAGAGAGCAGAATTTGGAAACTGGGGTACAGAAGGATCTTCCTGAGAGCAGAGGTTGGAGACTGGGTTGTAGAGAGACTGTTGCAGAGCAGACATTGTAGACTGGAGTGCAGAAGGATTGTTGCAGAGAGCAGATTATGGAGACTGGGGTATATAAGGACTGTTCCAGAGAGCAGAGTTTGGAGACTGGAGTTCAGAAGGACTTTTTCAGAAAGCAGTTGTTGAAGACTGAGGTGCAGAAGGACTGTTTCAGAGAGCAGAGTTTGGAAACAAAAGTGCAGAAGGACTGATACAGAGAGCAGAGATTGGAGACTGAGGTGCAGAAGGAATGTTACAGAGAGAAGAGGTTAGAGACTGGGGTGACGAAGGACTGATACCGAAATCAGAGGTGAGATACTGGGGTCCAGAAGGAACATTACAGAGAGCAGAGGTTTGAGACTGCAGTACAGAAAGACTGTTACAGAGTGCAGATGATGCAGACTGTGGTGCAGAAGGACTGTTGCAGAGAACCGAAGTTGGAGACTGGGGTGCAGAAGGACCATTGCTGAGAGCAGGGGATAAAGACTAATGTGCAGAAGGATTGTTACAGAGAGCATAGGTTGGAGACTGGGGTGCAGAAGGACTGTTTCAGAGAGTGGAGTTTGCAGGCTTGGGTGCAAAAGGATATTTCAGAGAGCTGAGGTTGGGGACTGGGGTACAGAAGGACTGTTGTTAAGAGCAGAGTTTGGAAACTGGGGTGCATGAGGACCGTTTCTTAGAGCAGAGGTTAAAGACTGATGTGCGGAAGGATCGTTGCAGAGAGTAGAGGTTGATGACTGGGGTGCAGAAGGACTCCTACAGAGAGCAGAGTTTGGAGACTGGTGTGAAGAAAGCCTGTTACAGAGAGCAGAGTTTGGTACTGAGGAGCAGAAGAACTGTTATAGAGAGCAAAGTTTGGAGAGTGGGTTTCAGAAGATTCTTTCAGAGATCAGAGTTTGAAGACTGAGTTGCAGAAGGACTGTTACAGAGAGCAGATGTTGGAGAGTGGGGTGCAGAAGGACTGTTTAAGATAGAAGAGGTTGGAGACTGGGGTATAAAAGGACTGTTGAAGAGAGCAGATGTTAGAGATTGGGGTGCAAAAAGGCTGTTGCAGAGAGCAGAGGTTTGAGACTGAGGTGTAAATGGACTGTTACAGAGTGCAGATGTTTGAGACTGGGGTGCAAAAGAATCATTGCAGAGAGAAGAAGTTGGAGACTGTGGTGCAGAAAGATCATTGCAGAGAGCAGAGGTTAGAGACTGGGGTGAAGAAGCATCGTTAGAGAGAGCAGAGGTTGGAGACTGGGGTGCAGAAGGAATGTTGCAGAGAGCAGAGGGTGGAGACGGGTGTGCAGGAGGACTGTTGCAGAAACAAGACGTTGGAAATTGAGGTGCAGAAAGACGGTTAAAGAGAGCAGAGGTTGGAGACTGGGGTGCAGGAAGACTTATAGAGAAAGCAGATGTTGTAGACTGGGGTGCAGAAGGACGGATAAAGAGAGCAGAGGTTTTAAACTCTGGTACAGAAGGACTGCTATAGAGAGCAGAGATTAAAGACTGGGGTGCAGAACGACTGTTGTAGAAAACAGAGGTTGGAGACTAGGGTGCAGAAACACCTTTGCAGAGAGCAGAGGTTGGAGACTGAGGTCCAGAATTATTGTTACAGAGAGCAGAGTTTGGAGACTGGGTTCCAGAAAAATGTTACAGCGAGCAGAGGTTGAGGACTTGTGTGCAGAAAAATCTTACACAGAGCAGAGGTTGGAGACTGGGGTGCAGAAGGACTGTTGCAGATAGAAGTGGTTGGAGACTTGGGTGCACAAGCATCATTACAGAGAGTAGCTGTTGGAGACTGGGGGGAAGAATGCCTCTTACAGAGAGCAGTGGTTGGAGACTGGGGTGCAGAAGGCCTGTTACAGAGAGCAGAGATTGAAGACTGGGGTGCAAAAGGAGTGTTTCAGTGAGCAGAGTTTGCAGACTGGGTTTAAAAGTGTATTACAAAAAGCAGAGGTTGGAGACTGACGTACAGAAGGATTGGTACAGAGAGCAGAGTTTGGAGACTGGGGTGTAGAAGAATTGTTGCAGAGAGCAGAGTTTTCAGACTGAGGTACAGAAGATTTGTTGCAGAGAGCACATGTTGGAGACTGGGTGCATATAGACTGTTGAAGCGAGCATAGGTTGGAGACAGGGTGCAGATGGATTGTTGCAGAGAGCAGAGGTTGGAGACTGGGGTCCTGAAAGACAGATACAGAGAGCAGAGTTTGAAGACTGGGGTGAAGAAAGCCTGTTACAGAGAGCAGAGTTTTGAGACTGGGGTGCACGAGGACTTTTACAGAGAGCAGAGTTTGGAGATTGGGTTGCAGAGGGATCTTACATAGAGCAGACTGAGGTGCAGAAGCACTGTTACAAAGAGTAGAGTTTGGAGACTGAGTTGCAGAAGGATCGTAGCAGAGAGCAGAGCTTGGAGACTGGGGTGCAGAAGGACTGTTGCAGAGAGCAGAGGTTTTAGACTTGGGTGTAGAAGGACTGTTGCAGTTAGAAGAGGTAGGAGAATGGGATCCAGAAGGACCCTTAGAGAGAGCAGTGGTTGAAGACTGCAGTACAGAAGGACTGTTATAGAGAGCAGAGGTTAAAGACTGGGATGGAAAAGAATTGTTGCAGAGAGTAGATATTGGAGACTATGGTGCAGAAGGACTGATGCAGAGAACAGAAGTTAGAGACTGGGGTGCAGAACAACCATTGAAGAGAACAGAGGTTAGAGACTGGGGTGCAGAAGAATCTTACAGTGAACAGAGGTTTGAGTCTGAGATGCAGGAGGACTGTGATAGTGAGCAGACGTTGGAGACTAAGGTGCAAAAGGATTGTTGCAGAGAGCAGAGGTTGGAAGCTGGGGTGCAGAAGGACTGTTGCAGAGAGCAGAGGTTGGAGACTGAGGTGCAGAAGGACTGTTACTGAGAGCAGATTTTGGAGACTGTGGTCCAGGTCTGATACAGAAAACACATGTTGGAGTCTGGGGTGCAGAATAATTTTTGCAGACAGCAGAGGTTGGAGACTGGGTTGCAGAAAGACTGTTGCATAGAGCAGAGGTTGGAGACTGTCGTTCAGAAGTACTGATTCAGAAACCAGAGTTTGGAATCTCGGGTGCAGAAGAACCATTATAGAGAAAAGAGGTTGGAGACTGTGGTACAGAAGGACTGTTACAGAGAGCAGAGTTTGGAGACTGTGGTGCAGAAAGACTGTTGCAGAGAACACAGGTTGGAGACTGGGTTGCAGAAGGATCGTGGCAGAGAGCAGAGTTTTCAGACTGAGGTGCAGAAAGACTAATGAAGAGAGCAGATGTTGGAGACTGGGGTTCATAATGACTGGGGCAGAGAGCATAGGTTGGAGACGTCTGTGCATATGTACTGTTCCAGAGAGTAGATGTTGGAGATTGGGGTGCAGAAAGCCTGTTACAAAGAACAGAGTTTGGAGAAGCTGTGCAGAAGGACTGTTAAAGAGAGCAGAGTTTGGAGATTGGTTTTCAAAAGGATCTTACAGAGAGTAGAGTTTGGAGACTGAGATGCAGAATAACTGTTAAAGAGAGTTGAGTTTGAAGACTGACTTACAGAAGGACAATTGCAGAGAGCAGAGGTTGAAGACTGAGGTGCATAAGGACTGTTAAAGAGAGCAGAGGTTGGAAACTGAGGTGCAGAAAGACTGATACAGAATGCAGAGTTTTGAGACTGGGTTGCAGAAGGACCATTATAGAGAGCAAAGTTGGCGACTGAGGTGCCGAAAAAACATTGAAGATAGCAGAGGTTGGAGACCGGGGTGCAGAAGGATCTTACAGAGAGCAGAGGTTGGAGACTGGGATGCAGAAGGACTGTTGTAGAGAGCAGACGTTGGAGCCTGGGGTGCAGAAGGATTGTTGCAGAGAGAAGTGGTTGGAGACTGGGTTGCAAAAGAACTGTTGCGGAGAACAAGGATAGAGACTGACGTTCAGAAGGACTCTTACAGAGAGCAGAGGTTGGAGACTGATGTGCAGGAATGATACAGAAATCAGAGGTTTGAGACTGGGGTGCAGAAGGACCGTTACAGAGAGCAGAGATTGGAGACTGGGGTACAAAATGACTTTTTCAGAGTATAGAAATTGGAGACTGGGGAGCAGAAAAACTGTTGCAAGAAAAGTGGTTTAAGACAGGGTTGCAGAAGGACCATTGCAGAGAGCAGAGTTTGGAGACTGTGGGGCAGAACTGTTACAGAGAGTAGAGTTTTGAGACTAGGGTACAGAAGCATATTACAGTGAGCAGAGGTTGGAGACTGGGGTTAAGAAGGACTGCTGCAGAGAGCAGAATTTGGAGACTGGCGTGTAGAAGGATTGTTACAGAGAGCAGAGGTTGAATACTGGGGTGCAGAAGTAATTGTCCATAGAGCAGAAGTTGGAGATTTGGGTGCAGAAGGAACTGTTGCAGAGAGCAGAGGTTGGAGACTCAGATGCAGAAGGACTGTTATAGAGAGCAGAGAATTGAGACAGAAGTGCAGAAGAAATGATTCAAGAAGCAGAGGTTGAACACTGGGGTACAGGAGGACCATTAGAGAGAGAAGATTTTGGAGTATTTAGTACAGAAGGACTCTTACAAAGAGCAGAGGTTGCAGACTGGGGTGCAGAAGGACTGTTGCAGAGATTAGATGATGGAGACTGGGGTCCATAAAAACTGTAGCAGAGAGCAGATGTTAGAGACTAAGGTGCAGAGGGACAATTACACAGAGCAGAGGTTGGAGACTGGAGTGCAGAAGGACTTATACAGAAAGCAGAGTTTGGAGATTCGGGTGCAGAAGTATCCTTACAGAGAGCAGAGTTTCGAGAATGCAGTACAGAAGGACTCTTAAAGAGAAAAGAGTTTGAAAACTGGGGTGGAGAATGACTGTTGCAGATAGCAGATGTTGGAGACTGGGGTGCAGAAGGAATGTTGCAGAAAGCAGAGGATGGAGACTAAGGTGCAAAAGGACTGTTGCAGAGAGCAGAGTTTGCTGACTGAGTTGCAGAAGGACTCTTACAGACAGCCGAGTTTGGAGACTGTGGTTTATAACGACTGATACAAAAAGAAGAGGTTGGATACTGGGGTGCATAAGGACCCTTATGGAGAACAGAGTTTGGAGACTGCGGTACCGAGAGAAGAGGTTGGAGACTGGGGTGCAGATGGATTATTGCAGAGAGCAGAGTTTTCATACTGAGGTACAGAAGAACTGTTGCAGAGAGCATATGTTGGAGACTGGGGTTCACAAAAACTGTTGCAGCCAGCAGAGGTTTCAGACTGTGGTGCCAAAGGATCTTTGCAGAGAGAAGAGGTTGGACACTGAGGTGCAGAAGGATCGTTGCGGAGAGCAGAGGTTCGAGACTGGGGTGCAGAAGGATCATAACGGAGAGCAGATTTTGGAGACTTGTGTGCAGAAGAAATGTTGCAGTGAGCAAAGGTTGGAGACTTCGGTGCAGAAGGACTGATGCAGAGAGCAGAGTTTGTAGACTGGGATGTACAAAGACTGTTGCAGAGAGTAGAGGTTGGAGATTGGAGTCCAGGAGGATTGTACCAGAGAGAAGAGATTGGAGACAAAGTTGCAGAAGGACAGTTACACAGAGCAGAGATTAGAGACTGGATTGCAGAAGGACTGGCACGGAAAGCAGAGTCTGGAGACTCTGGAGCAGAAGTACCCTTACAGAGAGCAGAGGTTGAAGAATGGAGTACAGAAGGACTGTTACAGAGAGCAAAGTTTGGAGACTGGGGTGCAGAATGACAGTTGCAGAGAGCAGATTTTTGAGACTGGGGTGCAAAAGGACTTTTAAAGAGAACAGAGGATGGAAACTGGGGTGCAGAAGGACTGTTGCAGAGAGCAGAGTTTGCAGACTGAGTTGCAGAAGGACGGTTACAGAGGGCAGAGTTTGGAGACTGTGGTTTAAAACGACTGATACAGAAAGCAGAGGTTAGATCCTGGGGTGAATAAGGACCCTTACAGAGAACAGAGGTTGGAGACTGTGGTACAGAAAGACTGTTACATAGAGCAGAGGTTGGAGTCTGGGTTGCAGAAAAACCAATGGAGAGAACACAGTTTGGAGACTGGGGTGCAGAAGGACCGTTGGGGCGATCAGAGTATGGAGACTTGGGTGTAGAAGGACTTTTGAAGAGAGCAGTGTTTGGAGACTGAGTTACAAAAGGACTGTTACAGAGAGCAGAGTTTTGAGACTGGCGTACAGATGGATTATTGCAGAGAGCAGAGTTTTCCGACTGAGGTACAGAAGAACTGTTGCAGGAAGCAGATGTTGGGGACTGGGGTTCACAAGGAATGTTGCAGCTAGCAGAGGTTTCAGACTGGGATGCAGAAGGCCTGTTACAGAGAGCAGAGGTTCGAGACTGGGGTGCAAGACTGTTACAGAGAGCAGAGTTTGGAGATTAAGGTGCAGAAGGACTGTTACAGAAAGCAGAGTTTGGAAATTGGGATGCAGAAGGACCGTTGAAGAGAGCGGAGATTGAAGACTGCGGTATAGGACTGTTACCAATAGCAGAGGTTTGAGACTGGGGTGCAGAAGGATCGTTACAGAGAGCAGAGGTTGGAGACTAGGGTACAGAAGGAGTGTTCCACAGAGCAGATCTTGGAGACTGGGGAGCAGAAGGACTCTTGCAGAGGAAAGAAGTTGGAGACTGAGTTGGACAAGGAATGTTACAGAGAGCAGAGTTTAGTAACTGGAGTGCAGAAGGATCTTACAGAGCGCAGAGTTTGGAGACTGTGGTGCAGAAGGACTGTTGCACAGAGCAGAAGTTGGAGTCGGGTCCAGAAGGATCCTTGCAGACAGCAGATTTTAGAGACTGAGGTGCAGATGGACTGTTACAGAGAGGAGAGTTTGGAGACTGAGGTGCAGAATGACAGTTACAGCGATCAGAGTTTGGAGACTGGGGTGCAGAAGGAGTGTTACAGAGAGCACAGGTTGGAGACTGGGTTTCAGATGGATCTTACACAGAGCAGAGTTTAGATACTGGGTTGCAAAAGGACTGTTGCAGAGAGCACATATTGGAGAATGGGATGGACAAGAATCGTTTCAGAGAGAAGAGGTTGAAGACTGGAGTGCATAAAGATCTTACAGAGAGCAGAGTTTGGTGACTAGGGTGCAGGAATGTTGCCGAGAGCAGAGGTTTGAGACTGGGGTGGAGAAATATCATTGCAGAGAGAAGAGGTTGGAGACTGGGGTTCTGAAGGTCTTTTACAGAGAGCAGAGGTTCGAGACTGGGTTGTAAAATTTTTGTTTCAGAGAGCAGAGGTTGGAAACTACTCTGCAGAAGGACTGTTACAGAGAGCAAAGTTTGGAGACTGGGTTGCAGAAGGTTCTTACAGAGAGCAGAGGTAGTAGACTGAGGTGCAGAAGGATCGTTGCAGAGAGAAGAGTTTTTAGACTGAGTTGCTTAAGGACTCTTGCAGAGAGCAGATGTTGGAGACTGGTGTGCAAAAGGATTGTTGCAGAGAGCAGAGGTTGGAGACTGGAGTGAAGAACGATCAGTGCAGAGAGCAGAAGTTGGAGACTGGTGTGCAGAAGGACTGTTACAGAGAGCAGAGTTTGGAGACTGGGTTGGAGAAGGATCTTACAGAGAGCAGAGGTTAAAGAATCAGGTGCAGAAAGACTGTTACAGAGAGTAGATGTTGGAGACTGAGGTGCAGAAGTAACGTTGCAGAGTACAGAGTTTGGAGACTGAGGTGCAGAAGGATTGTTACAGAGAGCAGAGGTTGGAGACTGAGGTGCAGAAGGACTGTTGCAGATAGCGGACTTTGGAGACTGGGGTGCAGAAGGACTATAATAGAGAGCAGAGGTTGGAGACTGGGGTGCAGAAGGAGTGATACAGAAAGCAGAGATTTGAGTCTGGGGTGCAGAAAGACCTATACAGAGATCAGAGGTTGGATTCTGCAGTACAGGAGGACTGTTACAGAGAGCAGAGTTTGGAAACTGGGGTGGAGAAGGACTGTAAAAGATAGATGATGTTGGTAACTAGGGTGCTGAAGGACTGTTGCAGAGAGCAGAGTTTTGAGACTGGGGTGCAGAAGAACTGTTGCGGAGATCAGAGGTTAAAGACTGGGGTGCAGAAGGACTGCTACAGAGAGCAGAGGTTTGAGAGAGCGGTGCAGAAGGATCTTAAAGAGAGCAGAATTTGGAGACTGAGGTTCAGAATGACTGTTGTAGAGATCAGAGGTTGGAGACTGCGGTGCAGTAGCATCATTGCAGAGAGCAGAGGTTAAAGACTGGGGTGCAGAAGGATCGTTGCAGAGAGCAGAGGTTAGAGACTTGCGTGCAGAAGGCCTGTTACAGAGAGGAGAGGTTGGAGACTGGGGTGCAGAAGGAGTGGTAAAGAGAGCAGATTTTGAAGACTGGGTTGCTGAAGTATCTTACAGAGAGCAGAGGTTGGAGACAAAGGTGAAGGTGGACTGTTACTGAGAGCAGTGGTTGGAGACTGGGGTGCAGAAGGATCGTGGAGAGCAGAGGTTTCAGACTGAGGTGCAGAAGGACTGTTACAGAAAGCAGAGTTTCTAAATTTGGGTGCAGAAGGAACGTTACATAGAGCAGAGGTTGGAGACTACGGTATAGAAAGACTGTTACAGAGAGCAGAGGTGGGAGACTTGGGTTCAGAAGGACTGTTACAGAAAGCACAGGCTGGAGACTGAGGTGAAGAAGGATAGACACAGAGAGCAGAGGTTGGAGACTTTGGTTCAGAAGGACTGATACAGAAAGCAGAGGTTGGAGACTGGGGTGCAGAAGGACCTTTACAAAGAGCAGAGTTTGGTGAACGTGGTACAGAAGGACTGTTACAGAGAGAAGATATTGGAGACTGGGGATCAGAAGGACTGTAGCAGAGGACAGAGTTTGGAGACTGGGGTGCCACAGGACCCTTGCAGAAAGGCGAGGTTCGTGACTAGGGTGGAGAGGGAATGTTAGAAAGAGAAGAGTTTGGAAACTGGAGTGAAGAAAGATCTTACAGAGAGCAGAGGTTGGAGACTGTGGTGCAGAAGGACTGTTGCAGAGAGCAGACGTTGGAGACTGGGTTCCAGAAAGATAGTTGCAGAGAGCAGAGTTTGCAGACTGGGATGCAGAAGGCTGTTGCAGAGAGTAAAGGTTGGAGACTGAGGTGCAGAAGAATTTTAACCGACAGCAAAGGTAGGAGACTGGGATGCAGGAGGTTCGTTTCAGACAACAGAGTTTTCAGACTGTGGTGCAAAAGGACTGTTGCAGAGACCAGATGTTGGAAACTTGGGTGTAGAAGGACTGTTGCAGAGAGTAGAGGTTGGAGACTGGGGTTAAGAATGATTGTTGCAGAGAGAAGAGATTGAAGAATGGTGTGCAGAAGGAATGTTACAGACAGCAAAGTTGGGAGACTGGGTTGGCGAAGGATCCAACAGAGAGCAGAGGTTGGAGACTGAAGTGAAGAAGTACTGTTACAGAGAGTATAGGTTGGAGACTGAGGTGCAGAAAAACCGTTGCAGGGAACAGAGTTTGCAGACTGAGGTGCAGAAAGATTGTTACAGTGAGAAAAGTTTGGAGACTGGGGTGCAGAATGACTGTTGCAGAGAGCAGAGGTTGGAGACTGAAGTGCAGAAGGACTGTTTCAGCGAGCAGAGGTTGGAGACTGAAGTGCAGAAGGACTGTTTCAGAGAGCAGAGGTTGGAGACTGGGGTGCAGAAGGCCTGTTACAAAAAGCAGAGACTCTAGTATCGGGTAAAGAAAGAATGTTACAGAGAGTAGAGGTTGGACAATGCAGTACAGAAGGACTGTTGCACAGAGGAGAATTTAGAGACTGGGGTGCAGAAGGACTGTTGCAGAGAGAAGAGGTTAAAGACTGAGGTGCAGAAGTCCTGTTACATAGAACAGAGGTTGGAGACTGGGGTGCAGAAGGATCGTTGCAAATAGCAGATCTTGGAGACAGGGGTGCAGAAGGATCTTACAGAGTGCAGAAGTTGGAGACTGGGTTGCAGTAGTATTTTACAGAGAGCACAGTTGGGAGAATGAGGTGCAGAAAGAATGTTACAGGCAGCAGAGGTAGGAGACTGAGGTGCAGAAAGTTCGTTGAAGACAGCAGAGTTTTCAGACTGAGGTGCAGAAGGACTGTTGCAGAGAGCAGTTTTTGAAGACTGGGGTGCAGAAGGACTTTTGCAGAGAGCAGAGGTTGGAGACTGAGGTTAAGTTGGATGGTTGCAGAGAGCAGAGGTTGGAGACTGGTGTTCAGAAGGACTGTTACAGACAGCAGATTTTGGAGACTGGGTTTAAGAAGGATACTACAGATAGCAGAGGTTGGCGAGTAAAGTTCAGAACGACTGTTACAGAGAGTAGAGGTTGGAGACTGGGCTGTAGAAGGACTGTTTTAGTGAGCAGTGGTTGGAGACTGGGGTGCAGAAGGACTGTTGCACAGAGCAGAAGTTGGAGACTGAGGTGCAGAAGGACTGTTACAGAGAGCAGAGTTTGGAGACTGGGGTGCAGAAGGGTCGTTGCAGAGAGCAGAGTTTTCAGACTGAGGTGCAGAATGACTGTTTCAGAGAGCAGATATTAGAGACTGGCGTGCAGAAGGACTGGTGTAGAGAGCAGATGTTGGAAACTAGGGTCCAGAAAGACTGTTGTAGAAAGCAGAGGTCGGAGACTGGGGTGCAGAAGGACTGTTGCAGAGAGCAGAGTTTGGAGACTGAGGTGCGGAAGTCCTGTTACAGAGAGCAGAGTTTGGAGACTCGGGTGCAGAATGACAGTTTCAGAGAGCAGAGGTTAAATACAGGGGTGCCTAAGGATCTTACAGAGAGCAGAATTTGAAGACTGAGTTTCAGAAGGACTTTTGCCGAGATCATAGGTTGGAGACTGAGGTGCAGAAGGACTCTTACAGAGAGCAGAGTTTGGAAACTGGGGTACAGAAGGACTTATACAGAAAGCAGAGATTGGAGTTCGGGGTTCAGAAAGACCCTTAGAGAAAGCAGAGGTTGGATACTGCAGTACAGGAGGACTGTTACAGAGAGCAGTGGTTCAAGACTGGGGTTCATAAGTACTGTTGCAGAGAGCAGATGTTGGTAACTATGGTGCAGAAGGACTGTTGCAGAGAGCAGAGTTTGGAGACTGGGGTGCAGAATGACTCTTGCGGAGAGCAGAGTTTGAAGACTAGGGTGCAGAAGGACTGTTACAGAGAGCAGAGTTTGGAGATAAGGGTGCAGAAACATCTTAAAAAGAGCAGAATTTGGAGACTGTGTTGCAGAAGGACTGTTGCCGAGATCAGAGGTTGGAGACTGGGGTGCATTAGGATCATTGCAGAGAGCAAAAAGTTGGAGACTGGGGTGCCGAAGGATAGTTGCAGAGAGCAGAGGATGGAGAGTGGGGTGCAGAAGGCGTGCTATAGAGAGCAGAGTTTTGAGACTGGAGTGCAGAAGGCCTGTTACAGAGAGGAAAGGTTGGAGACTGGGGTGCAGAAAAACTGTTACAGAGAGCAGAGTTTGAAGACTGGTTTGCTGAAGGAACTTACAGAGAGCAGATGTTGGAGACTGAGGTGCAGGTGGACTGTTACATAGAGCAGTGTTTTGAGACTGGGGTGCAGAAGAATCGTGGAGAGCAAAGGTTTCAGACTGAGGTGCAGAAGTACTGTTACAGAGAGAAGAGTTTGGAGACTGAGGTGTAGAAGGATTGTTACAGAGAGCAGAGTTTAGAGACTGAGGTACAGAAGGACTCTTACAGAAATTACAGGTTAAAGTCTGAGGTGCAGTAGGATAAATACAAAGAGCAGAGGTTGGAGACTCGGGTTAAGAAGAACTGATTCAAAAAGCAGAGGTTGGAGACTGGGTTGCAGAAGGACCGTTAAAGAGAGCAGAGTTTGGAAACTGCGGTACATAAGGTCTGTTACAGAGAGAAGATCTCGGAGACTGGGGAGCAGAAGGACTGTTGCAGAGGACAGAGGTTTGAGACTAGGTGGAGAAGAAATTTTACAGAGAGCAGAGTTTGAAAACTGGAGTGCAGAAGGATCTTACAGAGAGCAGAGGTTGGAGACTGTATTGATGAAGGAATGTTGCAGAGAGCAGACGTTTGAGACTGGGGTTCAGAAGGTTCGTTGCAGATAGCAGAGATTGGAGACTGGGGTGCAGAAGGACTGTTGCAAAAAGCAGATGTTGGAGACTGGGTTGGAGAAGGACTGTTGCAGGCAATAGATTTTAGAGACTGGGGTGCAGAAGGATTGTTACAGAGAGCAGGGTTTGGAGACTGAATAGCGGAAGGACTGTTACAGAGAGCAGCGTTTGGAGACTGGAGTGCAGAAGGACTGTTACAGAGAGCAGCAGTTGGAGACTGGGGTTCAGATGTTTGTTACAGAGAGCAGAGTTTGCAGACTGGGGTGCAAAAGAATAGTTGCAGAGAGCAGATGTTGGAGACTTTGGTGTAGAAGAATCGTTGCAGAGAGACAAGGTTAAAGACTGGGGTGCAGAAGGCCTATTACAGAGAGCAGAGGTTGGAGACTGAGGTGCAGAAGGACTGTTTCAAAGATGAAAGGTTGGATACTGGGGTTTAGTTGGATCATTGCAGAGAGCAGCGGTTGGAGACAGGCGTGCAGAATTATCATTGCATAGAGCAGAGTTTGGAGACTCACGTGCAGAAGTCGTGTTACAGAGAGGAGAGGTTGGAGACTGGGGTGCAGAAGGACTGTTATAGAGAGCAGTGTTTGGGGACTGGGTTGCTTAAGGATCTAACAGAGAGCAGTGGTTGGAGACTGAGCTGCAGGTGGACTGTTACAGAGAGCAGTGGTTGTATACTGGGGTCCAGAAGAATCGTGGTGAGCAGAGGTTTAAGACTGAGGTATAGGTAAACTTTTCCAGAGAGCAGTGGTTGGAGACTGGGGTGTAGAAGGACTGTTACAGAGAGGAGATTTTGGAGACTCAGGTGCAGAAAAACTGTTACAGGAAGCAGAGTTTGGAAATTAAGGTGCAGAAGGACCGTTACAAAGAGCAGAGTTTGGAGACTGCCGTATAGGACTGTTACCTAGAGCGGAGGTTGGAGACTGGGGTGCAGAAGGACTCTTACATAGAGATTAGGTTGGAGACTGAGGTGCAGAAGGATAGATACAGAGAACAGATTTTGGAGACTGGGGTGGAGAAGGAATTTTATAGAGAGCAGAGTTTGGAAACTGGAGTCAGAAGGATCTTACAGAGAGCAGAGTTTGGAGACTGTGGTGAGAAGGACTGTTGCAGAGAGCAGACGTTGGAGACTGGGGTCCAAAAAGATCATTACAGAGACCCGAATTTGGAGACTGGAGTGCAGAAGGAGTGTTGCAGAGAGCAGATGTTGTAGACTTTGGTGCAGAAGGAATGTTGCAGAGCAGATTCTAAAGAATGGGCTGCAGAAGGACTGTTACAGAGAGCAGAGGTTGGAGACTGAGGTGTAGAAGGACTGTTACAGAGAGCATGGGTTGGATACTGGGTTTCAGATGGATCTTACAGAGAGCATAGTTTGGAGACTGGGGTTAAAAAGGACAGTTGCAGAGAGCAGATTTTGGAGACTGGGGTGAAGAATATTCGTTGCAGAGAGAAGAGGTTGGAGATTGGGGTGCAGATGTCCTGTTACAGAGAGCAGAAGTTGGAGACTGTTGTGCAGAAGGACAGGTACAAAGTGCAGAGTTTAAAGACTGGGTTGCAGAAGGATCTTTCAGAGAGCAGAGTTGGGAGACTGAGGTGCTGAAAGACTGTTACAGAGAGCCGAGATAGGAGACATGGCTGAATCGGGTTCGTTGCAAAGAGCAGAGTTTTAAGTCTGAGGTTCAGAAGGACTGTTGCAGAGAGCAGAAGTTGGTAACTAGTGTGCATAAGGATTGTTGTAGAGAGCAGAGGTTTGAGACTGGGGTGGAAAAGGACTGTTGCAGAGAGCAGAGGTTTGAGACTGATGTGCGGAAGTCCTGTTACAGAGCACAGAGGTTGGAGACTCGGGTTCAGAAGGACTGTTACAGAGAGCAGAGGTTGGCTACAGGGGTGCAGAAGCATCTTCCCGACAGCAGAATTTGAAGACTGATGTGCAGATGGACTGTTACAGAGAGGAGAGGTTGGAGAATGGGGTGTAGAAGGACAGTTATAGAGAGCAGAGTTTGGAGACTGGGTTGCTTAATGATCTTACAGAGAGCAGAGTTTGGAGACTGAGGTGCAGGTAGACTGTTACAGAGAGCAGTGGTTGGAGACGAAGGTGCAGAAGGACCATGCAGAGAGGAGAGGTGTCAGACTGAGGTGCAGAAGGACTGTTACATAGAGCAGACGTTGGAGACCGAGGTGTAGAAGTACTGTTAGAAAGAGCAGCGTTTGCAGACTAAGTTGCAGAAGGACTGTTACAGAAAGCAGATGTTGAAATTTGGGGTGCATAAGGACCGTTACAAAGACCAGACTTTGGTAAATGCGGTATAGAAAAACTGTTACAGAGAGCACAGGTTGGAGACTGGGGTGTACAAGAAATGTTACAGAGAGCACAGTTTAAAGACTGAGGTGCAGAAGGATAGACACAGAGAGCAGATTTTTGAGACTGGTGTTCAGAAAAACTGATACAGAAAGCAAAGTTTGGAGACTGGGTTGTCGAAGGACTGTTACAGAGAGCAGATGTTGGAGACTGGGGAGCCGAAGGACTGTTTCAGAGGACAGAGGTTGGAAACTGGGGTGCTGCAGGACACTTGCAGAAAACAGGGTTAAAGTCTGGTTTGAGAAGGAATGTTACGGAGAGCAGAGTTTGGAAACTGGAGTGTAGAAGGATCTTACAGAGAGCAGAGGTTGGAGAGTGTGGTGCAGAAAGACTCTTCCAGAGAGCAGAGGTTGGATACTGGGGTCCAGAAGATTGTTGCAGAGAGCAGTGTTTGAAGATTTGGGTGCAGAAGTACGGTTGCAGAGAACAGAGGTAGGAGACTGGGGTGCAGAAAGACTGTTGCAGAGAGAAGACGTTGGAGATTGGGCTGCAGAAGAACTGTTGCAGAGAGAAGAGTTTGAAGACTCTGGCTGCAGAAGGACTGTTGCAGAGAGCAGATGTTGGAGACTCTGCTGCAGAAGGAATGTTGCAGACAGCATATGTTGGAGCCTGGGGTGCAGAAGGACTGTTAGAAAGAACAGAGGTTGGAGACTGGGGTTCAGATGGATCTTACAGAGAGCAGAGTTTGGAGACTGGGGTGGAGAAGAATCGTTGCAGAGAAAAGAGGTTGGAGAATGGGGTGCAGAAGTCCTGTTTCAGAGAGCAGAGATTGGAGACTGGCTTGCAGAAGTCCTGTTACAGAGAGCAGAGTTTGGAGACTGTTGTGCAGAAGGACTGTTACAGAGTGCAGAGTTTAAAGAATGGGTTGTAGAAGGATATGACCGAGAGCAGAGTTAGGAGAATGAGGTGCAAAGTACTGTTACAAATAGCAGAAGTAGGAGACTGGGATGCAGAAGGGTCTTTGCAGAGAGCAGAGTTTTAAGACTGAGGGGCAGAAGGACTGTTGCAGAGAGTAGATGTTGGAGATTGTGGTGTAGAAGGACTGTTGCAGACAGCATAGGTTGCAGACTTTGGTGAAGAAGGATCGTTGCACAGAGCAGAGGTTGGAGACTGGTGTGCAGAAGCACTGTTACAGAGAGCAGAGTTTAGAGACTGAGTTGCAGAAGAATCTTAGAGCAGAGGTTGCAGACTGAGGTGCAGAAGGACTGGTACAGAGTGTAGAGGTTGGAGACTAATTTTCAGAAAGACCCTTGCAGAGAACAGAGTTTGGAGACTGAGGTGCATAAAGATTGTTACAGCGATCAAAGGTTGGAGACTCTTGTGCAGAAGGACTCTGCAGAGAGCAGACGTTGGAGACTGGGGTCAAGAAGGATCATTGCAGGAAGCAGAGTTTGGAAACTGGAGTGTAGAAGTACTGTTGCAGAGAGCAGATGTTGGAGACTAGGGTGAAGAAGGACAGTTGCAGATAGCAGAGTTTGAAGAATGTTGTGCAGAAGGACTGTTTATGAGAGCAGAGGTTGGAGACTTAGGTTCAGAAGGACTGTTATAGAGAGTAGAGGTTGGATACTGGGGTGCAGAAGGACTGTTACAGAGATCAGAGGTTGGAGAGTGGGGTTCAGATGGATCTTACAGAGCCAGAGGTTAGAGACTGTGGTGCAAAAAGACTGTTGCAGAGAGCAGAGGTTGGAGACTTGTATGGAGAAGAATCGTTGCAGAGAGAAGATTTTGGAGACTGGGGTGCAGAAGGACTGTTGCAGAGAGCAGATTTTTGAGACTGGGTTGCAGAAGTCCTGTTACAGAGACCAGAGATTGGAGACTGTTTTGCAGAAGGACGGTTGCATAGTGCATAGTGCAGAGTTTAAAGACTGGGTTGCAGAAGTATTTTACAGAGAGCAGAGTTGGGTGAATGAGGTGCAGAAGGAATGTTACAGGCAGCAGAGGTAGGATACTGGGATGCAGAAAGTTCATTGAATACAGCAGAGTTTCAGACTGAGGTAAAGAAAGACTGTTGCAGAGAGCAGTTGTTGGAGACTGGGGTGCAGAAAAACTGTTGCAGAGAGCAGAGGTTGGAGACTGGGTTTAAGAGGGATGGTGGTAGAGAGCAGAGGTTGGAGACTGGTGTTCAAAAGGACTGTTAAAGAGAGCAGATTTTGGAGACTGGGTTTTAGAAGGATACTACAGATAGCATTGTTTAGCGAGTGAAGTGCAGAACGACTGTTACAGAGAGTAGAGGTTGGAGACTGGGGTGCAGAAAAACTGTTGCAGAGAGCAGAGGATAAAGACTGTGGTGCAGAAAGACTTTTGCAGAGAGCAGAGCTTGGAGACTGGGCTGCAGAAGGACTGATTTAGAGAGCAGTGGTTGGAGACTGGGTTGCAGAAGGAATGTTGCAGAGAGCAGAGGTTGGAGACTGAGGTACGGAAGTCCTGTTACAGAGAGAAGAGTTTGGAGCCTTGGATGCAGAAGGGCTGTTGCAGAGAGCAGATGTTAGATACAGGGGTGAAGATGGATCTTAAAGAGAGAAGAATTTGGAGATTGAGGTTTAGAAGGACTGTTGCGGAGATCAGAGTTAGTAGACTGGGGTACAGAAGGATCATTGCACAGTGCATATTTTGGAGACTGGGGTGCAGAAGGTCGGCTACAGAGAGAAAAGTTTGGATACTGGCGTGCAGAAGGCCAGTTATAAAGAGGAGAGGTTGGAGACTTGGATGCAGAAGGACTGTTATAGAGAGCAGAGTTTGGAGACTGGGTTGCTGAAGAATCTTACAGAGAGCAGTGTTTGGAGACTAGGTGCATGTGGACTGTTACAGAGAGCAGTGTTTGGAGACTGGGGTGAAGAAGAATCGTTCAGAGAGCAGAGGTTTCAGACTGAGGTGCAGAAGGACTGTTACAGAGAGCAGAGGTTGGAGACTGAGGTGTAGAAGGACTGTTACAAAGAGCAGAGGTTGGAGACTGAGGTGCAGAAGGACTGTTACCAAAAAAAGTGGTTGGAAATTGGGGTGCAGAAAGATCATAAGAGAGACCAGAGTTTGGAGACTGCGGTATAGAAAAACTGTAACAGAGAGCAGAGGTTTGAGACTGAGGTGCAGAATAATAGATACAGAGAGCAGAGGTTTGAGACTGGGGTTTAGAAGGATCTACAGAGAGCAGAGGTTGGAGAGTGAAGTGCAGAAAGACTGTTTAAGAGAGGAGAGGTTGGAGACTGTGGTGCCAAAAGACTGTTATAGAGAGCAGAGTTTGGAGACTGAGTTCCTGAAGGATCTTACAGAGAGCAGAGGTTGGAGACTGAGGTGCAGGTGGACTGTTACAGAGAGCAGTGCTTAGAGATTTGGGTGCAGAAGGATCGTGCAGAGAGCAGAGGTGTCAGACTGAGGTGCAGATAGACTGTTAAACAGAGCAGACTTTTAAGACTGAGGTGCATAAGAATAGATACAGAGAGCAGAGGTTTGAGACTGGGTTTTAGAAGGATCTACAGAGAGCAGAGGTTGGAGAGTAAAGTGCAGAAGGACTGTTACAGAGATTAGAGGTTGGAGACTGAGGTGAAGAAGACCGTTGCAGAGAACAGAGTTTGGAGACTGAGGTGCAGAACGACTCTTAGAGAGAGCAGAGGTTGGAGACTGAGGTGCAGAAGGACTGTTGCAGAAAACAGAGTTTGGAGACTGGGGTGCAGAAGGACTGTTGCAGGGAGCAGAGGAAGGAGATTGGGCTGCAGAAGGACTGTTGCAGAGAGAAGAGATTGGAGACTGAGGTGGAGAAGGACTCTTTGAGAGAGCAGAGGTTGGAGACTGGGGTGCAGAAGGACTGTTGCAGAGAGCAGAGTTTGAAGACTGAGGGGCAAAATCCTGTTACATAGAGCAGATGTTGGACACTGGGGTGCAGAAGGATCGTTGAAATAAGCAGAACTTTTAGACAGGGGTGCAGAAGGATCTTACAGAGAGCAGAAGTTTGAGACTGAGTTGCAGAAAGACTGTTGCAGAGTTCAGAGTTTGGAGACTGGTGTGCAGTAGGATCATTGCAGAGAGCAGAGTTTGGAGACTAGGGTTCAAAAGAATAGTTGGAGAGAGCAGAGGTTGGAGACTGGGGTGCACAAGGCCTGCTACACAGAGCAGAGTTTTGAGACTGGCGTGCAGAAGGCCTGTTACATAGAGGAGAGTTTGGAGAAGGACTGTTATTGAGAGCAGAGTTTGGAGACTGAGTTCCTGAAGCATCTGACAGAGAGCAGAGGTTGGAGACTGAGGTGCCAGTGTACTGTTACAGAGAGCAGAGGTTGGAGACTATGGTGTAGAAGGACTGTTAAAGAGAGCAGAGTTTGGAGACTGAGGTGCAGAAGGACTATTACAGAAAGAAGTGGTTGGAAATTGGGGTGCAAAAGGACGGTAAGAAAGACCAGAGTTTGGAGACTGCGGTATATAAAAACTGTTACAGAGAGCCGAGGTTTGAGGCTGGGGTTCAGAAGGACTGATACAGAAAGCAGAGTTTGGAGACTGGGTTGCAGAAGGACCGTTATGGAGAGCAGAGGTTGGAGACTGCGGTACAGAAGGACTGTTACAGAGAGCAGATTTTGGAGACTGGGGATCAGAAGGCCTGTTGTAGAGGACAGAGGTTGGAGACTGGGGTGTTTCAGGACATTTGCAAAAAGCAGAGGTTAAAGAATGGGTTGGAGAATGAATATTACAGAGAGTAGAGTTTGGATACTGGAGTACAGAAGGATCTTACAGAGAGCAGAGGTTGGATACTTTGGTGCATAAGGACTGTTGAAGAGAGCAGAGGTTGGAGACTGGGGTGGAGAAGGACTGTTGCAGAGAGGAGAGGTTGGAGACTGGGGTGCAGAAGGACTGTTGAAGAGAGCAGAGTTTGGAGACTGGAGTGCAGAAGGACAGTTGCGGAGAGCAGAGGTTGGAGACTGACGTTAAGAAGTCTTGTTACATAGAGCAGAGGTTGGAGACTGAGGGGCAGAAGGATTGTTACAGAGAGCAGAGTTTGCAGACTGGGGTGCAGAAGGATTGTTACAGAGAGAAGAGGTTGGAGACTGGGGTGCAGAAAGACTGTTGCAGAGAGCAGAGTTTGGAGACTGGGGTGCAGAAGGACTGTTGTAGGGAGCAGATGTTGGATACTGGGGTGCAGAAGGACTGTTGCAGAGAGCAGAGATTGGAGACTGAGGTGCAAAATCCTGTTACATAGAGCAGAGGTTGAACACTGCGGTGCAGATGGATCGTTGAAATAAGCAGAGCTTGGAGACAGGGGTGCAGAGGGATCATACAGAGAGCAGAAGTTTGAGACTGAGTTGCAGAAGGACTGTTGCAGTGATCAGAGTTTGGATACTGGGGTGCAGAAAGATCGTTGCAGAGAGCAGAGGTTGGTGACTGGGTGCAGAAGGCCTGCTATAGAGAGCAGAGTTTTGAGACTGGCGTGCAGAAGGACTGTTACAGAGAGAAGAGTTTGGAGAATGTGGTGCATAAAAACTGTTATAGAGAGCAGAGTTTGGAGACTGAGTTCCTGAAAGATCTTACAGAGAGCAGAGGTTGGAGACTGAGGTGCAGGTGGACTGTGACAGAGAGCAGTGGTTGGAGACTGGGGTGCAGAAGGACTGTTGCAGAGAGCAGAGGTTGGATACTGAGGTGTAGAAGGACTGTTACAGAGAGGAGAATTTGGAGACTCGGGTGCAGAACGACTGTTTCAGAAAGCAGAGGTTCGAAATTGGGCTGCAGAAGAACCATTACAGAGAGCAGAGGTTGGAGACTGCGATATAGGTCTGTTACCAAGAACAGAGGTTGGAGACTGGGCTGAATAAGGACTCTTACATAGAGCACAGGTTGGAGACTTAAGTGCAGAAGGATAGATACAGAGAACAGAGGTTGGAGACTGGGGTTCAGACAGACTAATAAAGAAAGCAGAGATGGAGGCTGGGGTGTAGAAGGATCGTTACAAAGAGCAGAGGTTGGAGAATGCGGTACAGAAGGACTGTTACAGAGAGCAGATCTCGGAGTCTGGGGGGCATAAAAACTGTTGCAGAGGACAATGGTTGAAGCCTGGGGTGGAGAAGAAATGTTACAGAGAGCAGAGTTTGGAAACTGGAGTTCAGAAAGATCTTACAGAGAGCAGAGGTTGGAGACTGTGGTGCAGAAGGACTGTTGCAAAGAGCAGACATCGGAGACTGGGTTCCAGAAAGATCGTTCAAGAGGGCATATTTTAGAAACTGGGGTGCAGAAGGACTGTTACACAGAGCAGAGTTTGAAGACTGAGTTGCAGAAGGAATGTTAGCGTGGGTAGAGTTTGGATACTGGGGTGCAGAAGGACTGTTAACGACAGTAGAGTTTGGAGACTAGAGTTCAGATGGATCTTACAGAGAGCACAGTTTGGAGACTGGGGTTGAAAAGGACTGTTGCAGAGACCAGATGTTGGAGACTGGGGTGGAGAAGAATCGTTGCAGGGAGCCAAGGTTGGAGACTGGGGTGCAGAAGGATCGTTGCAGAGAGGAGATTTTGAAGACTGGGGTGCAGAAGGCCTGCTACAGAGAGAAGAGTTTGGAGACTGGCGTGCAGAAGGCCAGTTACACAGAGGAGAGGTGGGAGACTGGGGTGCAGAAGGACAGTTATAGAGAGCAGAGTTTTAAGACTGGATTGCTGAAGGTTCTTACAGAGAGCAGAGGTTGGAGACTGAGGTGCAGGATGACTGTTACAGAGAGCAGTGTTTGTAGACTGGGGTGCAGAAGGATCGTGAAGAGAGCAGAGGTGTCAGACTGAGGTTCAGTAGGAATGTTACAGAGAACAGAAGTTGGAGACTGAGGTGTATAAGCACTGTTATAGAGAGCAGAGTTTGGAGACTGAGGTGCAGAAGGGCTTTTACAGAAAGCAGAGGTAGGAAATTGGGGTGCAGATGGACCGTTACAGAGATCAGAGTTTGGAGACTGTGGTATAGAAAAACTGTTACAGAGAGCAGAGTTTGGAGACTGGGGTGCAGAAGGAATGTTACAGAGAGCACAGGTTGGAGACTGAAGTGCATAATGATAGATACAGAGAGCAGAGGTTTAAGACTGAGGTTCATAAGGACTGATACTGAAAGCAGAGTTTGGAGACTGGGGTGCTGAAAGACGGTTACGGAGAGCAGAGTTTAGAGACTGGGGAGCACAATGACTGTTGCAGAGGACAGAGGTTGAAGACTGGGGTGCCGAAGGACACAAGCAGAAGGCAGATGTTAAAGAATGGGGTGGAGAAGGAATGTTACAGAGAGCAGAGTTTGGAAACTGGAGTGCAGAAGGATCTTACAGAGAGCAGAGTTTGGAGACTGTGGTGCAGAAGGATTGTTACAGAGAGCAGAGGTTGGAGACTGGGTTCCAGAAGGATCGGTGCAGAGAGGAGAGTTTGGAGACTGGGGTGCAGAAGGACTTTTGCAGAGAGCAGAGATTTGAAACTGGGATGCAGAAGGACTGTTGCAGAGAGCAAAGTTTGGGGACTGGAGTGCAGAAAGACTGTTGCAGAGAGCAGAGGTTGGAGTCTTATGTGCAGAAAGACTCTTACAGAGAGCAGAGTTTGGAGACTGGGGTGCAGAAGGACTGTTACAAAGACCAGAGGTTGGAGACTGTGGTGCAGAAGGACTGTTGCAGAGATCAGAGGTTAAAGACTGTGGTACAGTAGGATCATTGCAGAGAGCAGAGGTTGGATAAAGGGGTGCAGAAAGATCCTTGGAGAGAGCAGATTTTGAAGACTGGGGTTCAGAAGGCCTGCTACAGATAGCAGAGTTTGGAGACTAAGGTGCAGAAAGACTGTTACAGAAACTAGAGGTTGGAATTTGGGGTGCATAAGAACCGTTACAGAGACCAGAGTTTTGAGACTGCAATATAGTAAAACTGTTAAAGAGCGCACAGGTTGGAGACTGGGGTGCAAAAGGACTGTTGCAAAGACCAGAGGTTGGAGACAGGTGTCTAGAAGGATCGTTGCAGAGAGCAGAGTTTGGAGACTGGGGTGCAGATGGAATGTTGCAGAGAGCAGAGGATGGAAGCTAGACTGTAGAAGGACTGTTGCAGAGAGCAGATGTTTGAGACTGGAGTTCAGATGGACTGTTGCAGAGAGCAGAGGTTGGAGACTGAGGTTCAGAAGGACAGTTACAAAAAGGAGAGTCATTAGACTGGGGTGCAGAAGGACTGTTACAGAGCAGAGGTTGGATACTAGGGTTTAGATTGATCTTACAGAGAGAAGAGGTTGAAGACTGGGGTGATAAAGGACTGTTGCAGAGAGCAGAGTTTGGAGACTGTGGTGCAGAAGGATCTTACAAAGACCAGAGATTTGAGACTAGGGTGCAGATGAACTGTTGCAAGAAGCAGAGGTTTGGCACTGCTGTGCAGAAGGATCTTTGCAGAGAGAAGAGTTTGGAGACTGGTATGCAGAAGGCCTGTTACAGAAAGCAGAGTTTGGAGACTGCGGTACAGAAGGACTGTTACAGAGAGCAGAGATTAGATACTGGTTTTCAGATGGACTGTTACAGAGGACAGCGGTTGGCGACTGGGGTGCCGCAGGACCCTCGCAGAAAGCAGAGGTTAGAGACTGCGATGGAGAAGGAATGTTAGAGAGAGAAGATTTTGTAAACTGGAGTGCAGAAAGATCTTACAGAGAGCAACGGTTGGAGACTGTGGTGCAGAAGGACTGTTGCAGAGGGTAGAGTTTAGAGACTAGGGTTTAGAGGATCGTTGCAGAGAGCAGAGGTTGGAGACTGGGGTGCAGAAACACTGTTGCAGAGAGCAGAGGTTGGAGACTGGGGTGCAGAAGGATTGTTGCAGAGAGTAGAGGTTGGAGACTGGAGTGCAGAAGGACTGTTGCAGAGAGCAGAGATTGGAGACTGAGGTGCAGAAAGACTCTTAGAAAGAGCAGAAGTTGGATACTGAAGTGCAGAATGACTGATACAGAAAGCAGAGGTTGGAGTCTGGGGTGCAGAAAGACCGTTACAGAGAGCAGAGTTTGGAGACTGGGGTGCAGAGAGATTGTTGCAGAGAGCAGAGATTGGAGACTGAGGTGCAGAAAGACTCTTAGAAAGAGCAGAAGTTGGATACTGGAGTGCAGAAGAACTAATAAAGAAAGAAGAGGTTGGAGTCTGGGGTGCAGAAAGACCGTTACAGAGCAGAGGTTGGAGACTGCAGTACAGAAGGACTTTTGCAGAGAGCAGTGTTTGGAGACTGGGGTGCAGAAAGACTGTTACATCGAGCAGTGGTTGGATACTGAGGTGCAGAAGTCCTGTTACATAGAGCAGAGGTTTGTGACTGTGGTGCAGATGCATCATTGCAAGAAGGAGACTTGGAGACAGGGGTGCAGAAGGATCTTACAGAGAGTAGAAATTTTAGACTGAGGTGCAGAAGGACTGTTGCAAATATGAGTCGTTGTAGACTGGGGTGCAGTAGGATCATTTCTGAGAGCAGAGGTTGGAGACTGGGGTGCAGAAGGTCTGCTACAGAGAGCAGATTTTGGACCTGGCGTGCAGAAGTCCTATTACAGAGAGAAGATGTTGAAAACTCGGGTGCAGAAGGAGTGTTATAGAGAGCAGAGTTTGGAGACTGGGTTACTGAAGGATCTTACAGAGAGCAGAGGTTGGCGACTGAGGTGCAGAAGGACTGTTACAGAGAGCAAAGATTGGAGACTGAGGTGTAGAAGGACTGCTACAGAGAGCAGAGTTTGGAGACTCATGTGCAGAAGAACTTTTACAGGAAGCAGATTTTGGAAATTGGGGTGCAGAAGGACCTTTACAGAAAGCAGAGGTTAGAGACTGAGTTATAGGATTGTTACCGAGAGCAGACGTTGGAGACTGGGGTGCAGAAGGACTCTTACATACAGCAGAGGTTGGAGACTGAGGTACAGAAAGATAGATACAGAGAACAGAGGTCGGAGACTATGGTTTAGACAGACTGTTACAGAAAGCAGAGTTTGGAGACTGGGGTGTAGAAGGACCATTACAAAGAGCAGAGTTTGGAGACTGTTGTACAGAAGGACTGTTACAGAGAGCAGATCATGGAGACTAGGAAGCAGAAGGACTATTGCAGAGGACAGAGGTTGGAGACTCAGGTGAAGAAGGAATGTTACAGAGAACAGAGTTTGGAGACTGTGTTGCAGAAGGACTGTTGCAGAGAGTAGACGTTGGAGACTGGGGTTCAGAAGGATCGTGGCAGAGAGCAGAATTTTGAAACTGGGGTGCAGAAGGACTGTACCAGAGAGCAGATGTTGAAGACTGGGGTGCAGAAGGACTGTGGCAGAGAGCAGATTTTAGAGACTGGGGTGCAGAAGGACTGTTACACAGAGCAGAGTTTGGAGACTGGGGTGCAGAAGGACTGTTACAGGGAGCAGAGGTTGGAGACTGGGGTGGAGAAGAATCGTTTCAGAGAGAAGAGGTTGGAGACTGGGGTGCAGAAAGCCTGTTACAGAGTGAAGAGTTTGGAGACTGGGTGGCAGAAGTCCTTGTACAGAGAGCAGAGGTTGGAGCCTGTTGTGTAGAAGGACTGTTACAGAGTGCAGAGTTTAAAGACTGGGTTGCAGAAGGATCTTACAGAGAGCAGAGTTGGGAGACTAAGGTGCAGAAGAACTGTTAAAGGGAGCAGAGGTAGGAGACTGGGATGCAGAACGGTCATTGCAGAGAGCAGAGTTTTCAGACTGAGGTACAGAAGAACTGTTGCAGAGAGCAGATGTTGGAGACTGGAGTGCAGAAGGACTGTTGCAGATAGCAGTTGTTCGAGACTGGGGTGCAGTAGGACTGTAAATAAGAGCAGAGTTTGGAGACTGGGATGTAGAAGGACTGTTACAGAGAGCAGTGGTTGGACACTAGGGTTTAGATGGATCTTACAGAGAGCAGAGGGTGAAGACTGGGGTGCAAATGGACTGTTGCAGAGAGCAGAGGTTGGAGACTGGGGTGCAGAAGGATCTTACAAAGAGTAGAGGTTTGAGACTGGGGTGCAGACGAACTGTTGCAAGGAGGAGAGGTTTGACACTGCTGTGCAGAAGGATCTTTGCAGAGAGAAGAGTTTGGAGACTGGGATGCAGAAGGCCTGTTTCAGAGAGCAGAGTTCGGAGACTGCGGTTCAGAAGGACTGTTACAGAGAGCAGATGTTGGATACTGGGGTTCAGATGGACTGTTACAGAGGACAGAGGTTGGAGACTCGGGTGCCGCAGAACCCTCGCAGAAAGCAGAGGTTAGAGACTGCGATGCAGAAAGAATGTTAGAGAGAGCAGATTTTGTAAACTGGAGTGCAGAAAGATCTTACAGAGAGCAGCGGTTGGAGAATGTGGTGCAGAAGGACTGTTGCAGAGAGTAGAGTTTGGAGACTAGGGTCCAGAGGATCGTTGCAGAGAGCAGAGGTTGGAGACTGGGGTGCAGAAACACTGTTGCAGAGAGCAGAAGTTGGAGACTAGGGTGCAGAATGATTGTTACAGAGAGCAGAGGTTGGAGACTGGAGTGCAGAAGGACTGTTGCAGAGAGCAGAGATTGGAGATGGAGGTGCAGAAAGACTCTTAGAAAGAGCAAAAGATGGATACTGGAGTGCAGAAGGACTGATAGAGAAAGCAGAGGTTGGAGTCTGGGGTGCAGAAAGATCGTTACAGAGAGCAGAGGTTGGATACTGAGTTGCAGAAGTCCTTTTACATAGAGCAGAGGTTGGTGACTGTGGTGCAGATGGATCGTTGCAAGGACGAGACTTGGAGACAGGGGTGCAGAAGTATCTTACAGAGAGTAGAAGTTTGAGACTGAGGTGAAGAAGGACTGTTGCAAAGATGAGAGGTTGGAGACTGGCTTGCAGTAGGATCATTTCTAAGAGCAGAGGTTGGAGACTGGGGTGCAGAAGGTCTGCTACAGAGAGTAGAGTTTAAAGACTGGCATGCAGAAGGCCTATTACAGAGAGAAGATGTTGGAAACTCGGGTGCAGAAGGACTGTTATAGAGAGCAGAGTTTGTAGACTGGGTTGCTGAAGGATCTTACAGAGAGCAGAGGTTGGCGACTGAGGTGCAGAAGGACTGTTACAGAGAGCAGAGGTTGGAGACTGAGGTGTAGAAGGACTGTTACAGAGAGCAGAGTTTGGAGACTCAGGTTTAGAAGAACTGTTACAGGAAGAAGAGTTCGGAAATTGGGGTGCAGAAGAACCTTTACAGAGAGCAGAGGTTGGAGACTGCGGTATAGGACTCTTACCGAGAGCAGAGGTTGGAGACTGGGGTGCAGAAGGACTCTTACATAGAGCACAGGTTGAAGATTGCAGTACAGAAGGACTGTTACAGAGAGCAGATCTTGGAGACTGGTGAGCAAAGGACTTTTTCAGAGAGCAGAATCTGGAGACTGGGGTGGAGAAGAATCGTTGCAGAGAGAAGAGTTTGGAGACTGGGGTGCAGAAGGCCTGTTACAGAGAGCAGAGTGTGAAGACTGTGTGGCAGAAGTCCTGGTACAGAGAGCAGCGGTTGGAGACTGTTGTGCAAAAGGACTGTTACAGAGTGCAGAGTTTAAAGACTGGGTTGCAGAAGGATCTTACAGAGACCAGAGTTGGGAGACTGAGGTGCAGAAGGACTGTTACAGAGAGCAGAGGTAGGAGACTGGGATGCAGAATGGTCGTTGCAGAGAGCAGAGTTTTCAGACTGAGGTACAGAAGAACTTTTGCAGAGAGGAGACTTTGGAGACTGCAATACAGAAAGACGGTTACAGAGAGAAGTGGTTGGAGACAGGGGTGGAGAAGAAGTGTTTCAGAGTGCAGATGATACTGGTGTGCAGAAGAACTTTTGCAGAGAGCAGAGTTTGGAGACTGGGGTGCAGAATTATTGATAGAGAAAGCAGAGGTTGAGTCTGGGGTACAGAAGGACCGTTATAGAGAGCAGGAGTTGGAGACTGTGGTTAAGAAGGACTGTTGCAGAGAGCAGATGTTGGAGTCTGGATAGTAGATAATGGGGAGAATAATTAAGGTTGCAGAGTTCAGAGGTTGGAGCCAGAGGTGCAGAAAGACTGTTACAGAGAGCAGAGTTTGGAAACCCTGTTGCAGAAGGACTGATACAGAAAGCAGACGTTTGAGACTCTGGTGGAGAAGGACCGATACAGAGAGCAGAGTTTAAAGACTGCGGTATAGAAGGACTGTTACAGAGAGCAAAGATTGGAAACTGGTGTGCAAAAGGACTGTTGCAGAAAACACAGGTTGGAGACTGCGGTATATAAGGACTGTTACAGAGAGCAAAGGTTGGAAACTGTTGAGCAGAAGGACTGTTGCAGAAAGCACAGGTTGGAGACTGAGTACAGAAGGATAGATACAGAGAGCAGAGGTTGGAGATTGGTATTCAGAAGGACTGATTCAAAAATCAGAGTTTGGAGACTGGGTTGCAGAAGGACCGTTACAGAGAGCAGAGGTTGGAGACTGCGGTACATAAGGACTGTTACAGAGAGCAGAGGTTTGAGACTGGGGAGTAGAAGGACTGTTGCAGAGAACAGAGGTTGGAGACTGGGTTGCAGCCTGACCATTGGAAAAAGCAGATGTTGGAGACTGGGTTTTAGAAGGAATGTTACAGAGAGCAGAGTTTAGAAACTGGGGTGCAGAAGGACCTTACAGACAGCAGAGTTTAGATACTGGGGTGAAGGAGGACCTTACAGGGAGCACAGGTTGGAGACAGGGGTGCAGAAAGACTGTTAAGGAGAGGAGAAGTTGGAGACTGGGGTGCAGAAGGATCGTTGCAGAGAGTAGAGTTTGGAGATTGGGATGTAAAAGGCCTGTTACAGAGAGCAGAGTTTGGAGACTGGGGTGCAGAAGAATGGTTACAGAGAGCAGAGTTGATAGACAAGGTTGAAAAGGATCTTACAGAGAGCAGAGATTATATACCGAGGTGCAGCAGGAGTGTAACAGAGAGCAGAGGTTGGAGACTGGGTTGCAGAAAGCCTTATAAAGAGAGCAGAGTTTTGAGTATGGCTTCAGAAGGACTGTTACAGATGGCAGAGTTTGGAGACTGGTTTGCAGAAAAATCTTACAGAGAGCAGATGTTGGAGACTGACGTGCAGAAGGATTGTTGCAGAGAACAGGGTTTGGAGACTGGGGTGCAGAAGGATCATTGTAGAGAGCAGAGGTTTGATACTGGGGTGCAGAATAAATGTTACAGAGAGCAGAGTTTTTAGACAAGGTTGCAGAAGGATCATACAGAGAGCAGAAATTGTAGACCGAGGTGCAGGAAGACTGTTACAGACAGCATATTTTGGAGACTGGGGTGCACAAGGATCATTGCAGACAGCATAGTTTCCAGACTGAGGCGCAGAAGGACTGTTGCTGAGAGGAGATGTTTAAGACTTTGGTGCAGAAGGACTGTTGCAGAGAGCAGATGTTGGAGACTGGGATGCAGAAAGATCGTTGCAGAGAGCAGAGGTTGGACACTGGGGTGCAGAAGGACTGTTAAAAAGAGAAAAGGTTTAAGACTGGGGTGTAGAAAGACTGTTGCAGAGAGAAGAGTTTGGAGACTTGGGTGCAGAAGGACTGTTGCAGAGAGCAGAATTTAGAGACTGAGATGCAGAAGGACTGTTACAGAGAGCAGAGTCTGGAGACTCTCGTGGAGAAGAACCGTTACAGAGAGTAGATTTTAGAGACTAGGGTACAGAAGGACTGTTGCAGAGAGCAGATGTTTTAGACTGTGGTTCAGAAGAACTGTAGTAGAGAGCAGAGGTTAGAGAACTGGGTGCAGAAGTAAGGTTGCAGAGAGCAGAGGTTGAAGACTGAAGTGCAGAAGGACTGTTACAGAGAGCAGAAGTTGGAAACTGTGGTGCAGAAGGACTGATAAAAAAAAGCAGAGGTTTGAGACTAGGGTGCAGAAGGAACATTACAGAGAGCAGAGGTTGAAGACTGCGGTACAGAAGGACTGTTACAGAGAGCAGAATTTTGGGACTGGGGAGCAGAAGAACTGTTGCCGAGAAAAGAGTTTGGAGACTTGGGTGCAGCAGGACCAGTGTGGAATCCAGAGGTTGGAGACTGTGGTGGAAAAGGAATGCTACTAGAGCAGAGTTTAAAAACGGGGATGCAGAAGAATCTTACAGAGAGCAGAAGTTGGAGACAGGGGTGCAGAAGGACTGTTGAGGAGAAGAGACGTTTGAGACTGGGTTGCAAAGGATCGTTGCAGAGATCAGAGGATGGAGACTGAGGTGCAAAGACTGTTACAGAGTAGAGGTTGGAGATTGGGGTTCAAAAGGCCTGTTACAGAGAGCAGAGTTTGAAATCTGGGGTGCGGAATAACTGTTACAGAGAGCAGAGTCTTTAGACAAGTTTTCAGAAGGATCTTACAGAGAGCAGAGATTGTAGACCGAGGTGCAGCAAGACTGTTACAGAGAGCAGAGGTTGGAGACTGGGGTGCAGAAGGATCGTTGCAGACAGCAGAGTTTCCAGACTGAGGCGCAGAAGGACTGTTGCAGAGAGCAGAAGTTGGAGTCTTGGGTGCAGAAGGACTGTTGCAGAGAGCAGATGTTGGAGACTGGGATGCAGAAGGATCATTGCAGAGAGCAGAGGTTGGACACTGGGGTGCAGAAGGACTGTTACACAGAGCAGATGTTGGAGACTGGGGTGAAGAAGGACTGTTGCATTGAGCAGGTGTTGGAGACTTATGTGCAGAAGGACTGTTGCAGATAGCAGATGTTGGAGACTGAGGTGCAGAAGACTGTTACAGAAAGCAGAGTTTAGGGACTGGGGTGCAGAAGGACCGTTACAGATAGCAGAGTTTGGCGACTGCAATACAGGAGGACTGTAGCAGAGAGAAGAGGTCTGAGACTGGAGTCAGAAAGAACTGTTTCAGAGTGCAGATGTTTAGACTGGGGTTGAGAAGAACTGTTGCATATAGCAGAGTTAGGAGACTGTGTTGCAGAAGAACTGTCCCAGATCACAGAAGTTGGAGACTGAGTTGCAGAAAGAATGTTACAGAGAGCAAATGTTGGAGACAGGGGTGCAGAATTACTAATAAAAAAAGCAGAGGTTGAAGACTGGGGTGCAGAAGGACCGTTACAGAGAGCAGAGGTGGGAGGCTGCAGTACAGAAGGAATGTTACACAGAGCAGAGTTTGGAGACTAGGGTACAGAAGGACTGTTGCAGAGAGCAAATGTTGTAGACTGTGGTTCAGAAGAACTTTAGTAGAGAGCAGAGGTTAGAGCATGGGGTGCAGAAGTAAGGTTGCAGAGAGCAGAGGTTGGAAAGAGTGGTGCAGAACGACTGATACAGAAAGCAGAGGTTTGAGACTGGGGAGCAGAAAAACTGTTGCAGAGAACAGAGTTTTGAGACTGGGATGCCACAGGAACGGTGCAGAATCCAGAGGTTGTCAACTGTGGTGGAAAAGGAATGTTACAGAGAGGAGAGTTTGAAAACTGGGATGCAGAAGGATTTTAGAGAGTTTGGAGTCAGGGGTGCAGACGGACTGTTGAGGAGAGCAGTGGTTGGATACTGAGTAGCAAAAAGACTGTTACAGAGAGTAGAGGTTGGAGATTGCGGTGCACAAGGCCTGTTACAGACAGCAGAGGTTGGATCTGAGGTGCAGAATAACTGTTACACAGACCAGAGTTTTTAGACAAGGTTGCAGAAGGATCTTAGAGAGAGCAGATTGTAGACCTAGGTGTAGCAGGAATGTTACAGAGAGCAGAGGTTGGAGACTGGGGTACAGAAGGCATGTTATGGAGAGGAGAGTTTGGAAAAGGAGTGCAGAAGGACTGTTAGAGAGGGCAGAGTTGGGAGACTGTGTTGCAGAAGGATCTTAAAAAGAGCAGATGTTGGAGTCTGGGGTGCACAAGGATTGTTGCAGAGAGCAAAATTTTCAGAATGAGGTGAAGAAAGACTGTTGCAGATAGCAGATGTTGGAGACTGGGGTGCAGAAGGATCGTTACAGAGAGCAGAAGTTTAAGAATGGGGTGCAGAAGGACTGCTACAGAGAGCAGAGTTTGGAGACTGGGTTGCAAAAGAACTGTTACAGAGCACAGAGTTTTGAGACTGGGTTTAAAAGGACCTTACAGAGAGCAGAGGTTTGAGACTGAGGTGCAGAAGGACTGTTGCAGAGAGCAGATGTTGGAGACTGCAGTACAGAAGGACTTTTGAAGAGAGCAGAGGTTGAAGACTAGGGTACACAAGGACTTTTTCAGAGAGCGGATTTTGGAGACTGTTGTTCAGAAGAACTGTTGCAGAGAGCAGAAGTTTAAGAATAGGGTGCAGAAGGACTTTTGCAGAGAGCAGAGGTTGGAGACTGAGGTGTAGAAGGACGGATAAAGAAAGCAGAGTTTGGAGAATGGCATGCAAAAGGACCTTTACAGAGAGCAGAGTTTGGAGACTGTGGTACAGAAGGACTATTACAGAGAGCAGAGTTTGGAGACTGGGTAGCAGAAGGACTGTTGCGGAATAAAGAGGTTTGAGACTGGGGTGCAGCAGGACCGTTGCAGAAAGCATAGGTTGGAGAATGGCGTGGAGAACTAATACTACAGAGAGCAGATTTTGAAAACTGGGGTGCAGAAGGATCATTCAGAGAGCAGAGGTTAGAGAATGAGGTGCAGAAGGATCGTCCTTAAAGCAGAGTTTGGACACTCGGGTGCAGATTGCCTTTTGCAGAGAGCAGATGTTGGAGACTGGGGTGCAGAAGGGTTGATTTGAGAGCAGATGTTGGAGACTGGGGTGCAGAAGGACTCTTGCAGATAGCAGAGGTTGAAGACTGAGGTTGAGAAGGACTGTTTTAGGGAAAGGGGTTGGATACTGGGGTACAGAAGAATTGTTGCAGAGAGCAGAGGTTTAAGACTGAGGCACAGAAAGATCGTTTCAGAGAGGAGAGGTGGAGACTTGGCTGCAGAAGGACTCTTACACAGAGCACACGTTGCAGACTGTATTACAGAAGGAATGTTGCAGATAGCAGAGGTTGGAGACTGGGGTGCATAAGGACTGTTGCAGATAGCAGAGTTTGAATATGAGGTTCTGAAGGTTGTTACAGAAAGCAGAGTTTGTAGACTGGGGAGCAGAAGGACTGATACAGAAAGCAGAGGTTGGAGACTGGGGTTCAGAAGGACAATTACAGAGAGCAGAGTTTGGAGAATGCGGTAAAGGACGACTGTTACAGAGAGCAGAGGTTGACAACTGGAGTGCAGAAGGAGTGTTGCAAAGAACAGGGGTTGGAGACTGAGGTGCAGAAGGACTGTAACAGAGAGCAGAGTTTTTAGACAAGGTTGCAGAAGGATCTTACAGAGATCAGAGTTTGAAGACCGATGTGCAGCAGGATTTTTAAAGAGAGCAGAGTTTGGAGACTTGGGTGCAGAACACCTGTTATGAAGAGCAGAGTTTAGAGAAGGGCTCCAGAAGCACTGTTACAGATGGCGGAGTTTAGAGACTTGGATGCAGAAGAATTTTACAGAGAGCAGATGTTGGAGACTGAGATGCAGAAGGACTCTTACAGAGAGTAGAGATTGGAGACTGAGTTTCAAATGGATCATTGCAGACAACAGAAGTTGGAGACTGGGGTGCAGAAGGATCGTTGCAGACAGCAGAGTTTTAAGACTGAGATGCAGAAGAACTGTTACACAGAGCAGAGATTGAAGACTGAGGTGAAGAAGGACAGTTACAGAGAGCAGATGTGGGAGACAGGGGTGCAGGACTGATACAGAGAAAAAGTTGGTGACTGTGGTACAGAAGGACTGTTACAGAGAGCAGAAGTTTGAGACTCGGGTGCAGAAGGATTATTGCAGAGAACAGAGTTTTCAGACTGAAATACAGAAAAACTGTTGCAGAGAGCATATGTTGGAGATTGGGGTGCAGAGGGATCATTGCAGAGAGCAGAGGTTGGAGACTGGGGTGCAGAAGGGCTTCTACAGAGAGCAGAGTTTGGAGACTGAGGTGCAGAAGGAATGTTACAGAGAGCAGAGTTTAGAGACTGTGTTGCAGAAGGATCTTACAGAGAACAGAGGTTGGAGATTGATGTGCAGAAGCACTGTTACAGAGAGTAGAGTTTGGAGACTCAGGTGCAGAAAGACTGTTGCAGAGAGTAGAGTTTGGAGACTGTGGTGCAGAAGGATTGTTACAGAGAGCAGAGGTTAGAGACTGGGGTGCAGAAGGACTGATATAGAAAGCAGAGGTTGGAGACTCGGATGCAGAAGTACCCTTACAGAGAGCAGAGGTTGGAGAATGCAGTACAGAAGGACTGTTACAGAGAGCAGCGGTTGGAGACTGGGGTTGAGAAGGACTGTTGCAGAGAGCAAATGTTAGAGACTGGGTTGCAAAAGGACTGTTGCAGAGAGCGGAGGATGGAGACTGTGGTGCAGAAAGACTATCGCAGAGAGCAGAGTTTGCAGACTGAGTTGCAGAAGGACTGTTACAGAGAGCAGAGTTTGGAGATTGTGGTGCAAAACGACTGATACAGATAGCAGAGGTTGGATACTGGGGTGCATAAGGACCCTTACGAAGAACAGAGTTTCGAGACTGTGGTACAGAAGGACTGTTACTGAGAGCAGAGGTTGGAGACTAGGGTGCAGAAGAACTGATGTAGAGAACAGAGGTTGGAGACTTAGGTTCAGAAGAATTGTTGGGGAGAGCAGATTATGGAGACTGTGGTGTAGAAGGACTGTTGCAGAGAGCAGTGATTGGAGACTGCGGTACAGAAAGACTGTTACAGAGAGCAGAGTTTTGAGACTGGGGTGCAGAATAACTGTTGTAGAGATCAGAGTTTGGAGTCTGGGGTGCAGAAGGACCATTGCAGAAAGCAGAGGTTGGAGACTGGGTTTCAGAAGTATCTTACAGAGAGCAGAGTTAGGACACTGAGGTGCAGAAAAACTGTTGCAGAGACCAAAGGTTGAAGATTGGGGTGCAGAAGAACTGTTGCAGAGAACAGAGGTCAAAGTCTGAGGTGCAGAGGGTCTATTACAGAGAGCAGAGTTTGGAGACTTGGGTTTAGAATGACTCATACATAACGCAGAGTTTGGAGACTCGGGTGCAGAAGGACCGATACAGAGAGAAAAGATTGGAGACTGCAGTACAGAAGGACTGTTACAGAGAGCAGAGGTTAAAGATTGGGATGCAGAAGGCCTGTTACTCAGAAGAGAGTTGGGAGAAGGGGCGCAGAAGAACTGTTACAGAGGGCAGAGTTTAGACACTGGGTTGCAGAAGGATCTTACAGAGAGCAGATGTTGGAGACTGAGTTGCAGAAGGACTTTTACAGAGAATAGAGGTTGGAGACTGAGGCACAGAAAGATTGTTACAGAGAGCAGAGTTTGAAGACTGGAGTGCAGAAGGACTCTTGCAGATAGCAGAGGTTGGAGACTAGGGTGTAGAAGGACTGTTGCAGGGACAAAAATTTGGAGACTGGGGTGCTGAAGGACTGTTGCAGAGAGCAGATATAGGAGCCTGAGAATCAGAACGACTGTCACGGAGAGAAGATTTTGGACACTGGGGTGCAGAAGGATTGTCATAGAGAACAGACTTTGAGACTGGGGTCCAGAAGGGCTGTTACAGAGAGCAGACTTTGGAGATTGGGTTGCAGAAGGATTTTATGTAGAGCAGAGTTTGGAGACTGAGGTGCAGAAGGACTGTTACTGAGCACATTGGTTGGAGTCTGGGGTGCAGAAAAATCATTGCAGACAGCAAAGTTTCTAGACTGAGGTGCAGAATGACTGTTGCAGAGAGCAGATGTTGGAGACTTGGGTGCAGAAAGACTGTTGCAGAGAGCAGATGTTGGAGACTGGGATGCAGATGGATCATTGCAGAGAGCAGAGTTTGGACACTCGGGTGCACAAGGACTGTTACACAGAGCAGAGGTTAAAGACTGGGGTGTAGAAGGACTGTTGCAGAGAGCAGAGGTTGGAAACTTGGGTGCAGAATTACTGTTGCAGAGAGCAGAATTTGGAGACTGAGGTGCAGAAAGACTGTTACAGAGAGCAGAGTTTCAAGACTGGGGTGCAGAAGAACAGTTGCAGATAGCAGAGTTTGGAAACTGGGGTGAAAAAGGACTATTGCAGGGAGCAGGTGTTGGAGACTTGGGTGTAGAAGAACTTTTTCAGACAGTAGAATTTGGAGACAGAGGTGCAGAAGGACTGTTGCAGATAGCAGAGGTTGGAGACTGCGGTACCGAAGGACTGATACAGAAAACATAGGTTGGAGACTGAGGTGCAGAAGGACCATTACAGAGAGAAGAGTTTGGAGAATGCAATAAAGGAGGACTGTTACAGAGAGCAGAGTTTGGAGACTGCAATACAGAAGGACTGTTACAGAGAGCAGAGGTTGGAGACTAGAGTAGAGAAGAACTGTTTCAGAGTGCAGATTTTGGAGACTTGTGTGCAGAAGAACTGTTGCAGAGAACAGAGGTAGGAGACTGAGATACAGAAAGACTGTTACAGAGAGCAGACTTGGAGATGGGGGTGCAGAAGGACTGATACAGAGAGCAGAGTTTGGAGACTGGGGTTTCAAAGGCCTGTTACCGAGAGCAGAGTTTGGAGACTGGGTTGCATAAGAATATTACATAGAGCAGAGTTTGGAGAATGCGGTGCAGAAGGATTGTTACAGAGAGCAGATTTTGGCGACTGGGGTTCAGTAGGATTATTGCAGAGCGCAGAGGTTGGACATTGGTGAGCAGTAGGATCGTTGCAGAGAGCAGAGGTTGAAGCCTTGGGTGCAAAAAGACGGTTGCAGAGAGTAGATGTTGGAGACTGGGATGCAGAAGGACTGTTACACAGAGCAGTGGTTGAAGACTGGAGTGAATAAGGAATGTTACAGAGAGCTGAGTTTGGAGACTGTGGTGGAGAAGGAATGTTACAGAGAGCAGAGTTTGGAAACTGGGGTGTAGAAGGATCTTTCAGAGAGCAGAGGTTGAAGACTGGGGTTCTGAAAAACTGTTACAGAGAGCAGAGGTTAGAGACTGAGTTGCAGAAGGACTGTTACAGAAAGCAGAGTTTAGAGACTGTGGTGTACAAGGATCTTTGCAGAGTTTTCAGACAGATGTACAGAATGACTGTTGAATAGAGCAGATGTTGGAGACTGGGGTGCAGAAGGATCGTTGCAGAGAGCAGAGGCTAGAAACTGGGGTGCTGTAGGACCATTGCAGAGGTCACAATTTGGGAACTGAGGTGCAGAAGGATTGTTACAGAGAACAGAATTTGGATACTGGGGTGCAGAAGGACTGTTTCAGAGACCAGAGGTTGGAAACTGGGGTGTAGAAAGACTGTGGCAGAGAGCAGAGGTTGAAGACTGTGGTGCAGAAGGACTTTTACAGAGAGCAGAGTTTGGATACAGGGTTGCAGAAGGATCATACTGAGAGCAGAGGTTGGAGACTGAGATGGAACAAGACTGTTACAGAGAGCAGAGTTTGGAGACTGGGGTGTAGAAGAATCATTGCCGAGAACCGAGTTTTCAGACTGAGGTGCAGAAGGACTGTTGGAGATTACAGAGGTTGGAGACTGGGGTGCTGAAGGATCTTTGCAGAGAGCAGAGGTTTGAGACTGGGGTGCAGAATGACTGTTACAGAGAACAGAGTTTGAAGACTGCAGTGCAGAAGGCCTGTTATAAAGAGCAGAGTTTGGTGAAAGGATGCAGAACGACTGTTACAGAGGGTAGAGTTTAGAGACTGGGTTGCAGAAACATCTTACAGAGAGCAGAAGTGGGAGACTGAGGTGCAGAAGGACTCTTACAGAGAGTTGAGTTTAGAGACTGAGGTGCAGAAGGACCATTGCAGAGAGCAGAGGTGGAGACAGAGGTGCAGAATGATTGTTACAGAGAGAAGAGGTTGGATACTGGGGTGCAGAAGGACTGTTGCAGGGTGCAGGTGTTGGAGACTTGGGTGCAGAAGGACTTTTAAAGAGAGCAGAATTTGGAGACTGAGATGCAGAATAACTGTTACAGAGAGCAGAGTTTGGAGATTGGGGTTCAGAAAGACTGATACAGAAAGCAGAGGTTGGAGACTAGGGTGCAGAAGGATCGTTGCAGAGAGCAGAGTTCAAAGACTGCCATACAGAAAAACTGTTATAGAGAGGTTGGAGAATGGTTTATCCAAGAACTGTTTCAGAGTGCAGATGTTGGAGAAGGGGTTCAGAAGAACTGTTGCTGAGAGCAGAGTTTGGAGACTGGGGTGCAGAAGAACTGTCGCAGAGAGCAGAGGTTTGGAGACTGAGGTGCAGAAAAAAATGTTACAGAGAGCAAAGTTTGGAGACTGGGGTGCAGAATTACTGATACAGAAAGCAGAGATTGAGACTGGGGTGCAGAAGAACCGTTACAGAGAGCAGAGGTTGAATACTGTAGTACCGAAGGACTGTTGCAGAGAGCAGAGGTTAGAGAATGGGGTGCAGAAGTAAGGTTGAATAGTTCAGAGGTTAAAGACAAAGGTTCAGAAGGACTGTTACAGAAAGCAGAGGTTGGAATCCGTGGTACAGAAAAACTTATACAGCAAGCAGAGGTTTGAGACTGGGGTGCATAAGGACCATTAGAGAGAGCAGAGGTTGGAGACTGGAAAGTAGAAGGACTGTTGCAGAAAACAGATGTTATAGACTGGGTTACAGCAGGACCGTTGAGGAAAGCAGAGGTTGTAGACTGGGTTGGAGAAGAATGATACAGAGAGCAGAGTTTGGAAACTGGGGTGCAGAAGGACCTTACAGAGAACAGAGTTTGGAGACTGGGGTGCAGAAGGAGTGTTAATAAGAGGAGACATTGGAGACTGCGGTGCAGAAGGACTGTTGCAGAGAGCAGATGTTGGAGACTGGGGTGCATAAGGACCATTGCAGAGAGGAGAGGTTGGAGACAGGGGTGCAGAAGGACGGTTGCAGAGAGCAGAGGTTGGAGACTGAGGTTCAGAAAAACAGTTACAGAGAGCAGAGGTGGAGTCTGGGGTGCAGAAGGATCATTGAAGAGAGCAGAAGTTGGAGACTGAGTTGCAGAAGAATCGTTGAAGAGAGCAGAGGTGGAGACTTGGCTGAAGAAAGATCTTTACAGAGAGAAGAGGCGGGAGACTGCGGTGCAGAAGGACTGCTACAGAGAGCAGAGGTTGGAGACTGGGGTGCAGAAGAATGTTGCAGAAAGAAGAGGTTGGAGACTGGGGTGCAGAAGGACTGTTTCAGATAGCAGAGGTTGGAGACTGAGATGCAGAAGGATTGTAACACAGAGAAGACGTTGGAAACTGGGGTGAAGAATTATGATACAGAAAGCAGAGTTTGGAGACTGGGTTGCAGAAGGACCGTTACAGTGATAAGAATTTGGAAACTGCAGTACAGAACAACTGTTACAGAGAGTAGAGGTTGGAGACTAGGGTGGAGAAAAACTGTTGGAGAGATCAGATGTTGGAGACTTGGGTGCAGAAAGACTGTTGCAAAGAGGAGAGGTTCGAGAATGGGGTGAAGAGACTGTTGCAGAGAGCAGATGTTGGAGACTGGGTTGGAGAAAGACTTTTGCAGAGAGAAGAATTTGGATACTGAGGTGCAGAAGGACTGTTACAGAGAGCAGAGGTTAGAGACTTGAGTGCAGAAGGACTGATACAGAAAGTAGAGGTTGGAGACTGCGTTGCAGAAGTACTGTTACAGAGAGTAGAGGTTGGAGACTGGGGTGCAGAATAACTGTTGTAGAGAACAGAGGTTGGAGACTGGGGAGCAGAAAGACGATTGCAGAAAGCAGAGTTTGGAGACTGGGCTTCAAAGAATCTTACAGAGAGCAGAGTTTGAAGTCTGAGGTGCAGAAGAATGTTACAGAGGGCAAAGTTTGGAGACTGGGTTTCAGAAAAACTGATACAGAAAGCAGAGTTTGGAGACTGGGGTGCAGAAGGACCATTACAGAGAGCAGAGGTTTGAGACTGCAGTACAAAAGGTCTGTTGCAGAGAGAAGATTTTGGAGACTGGGTTGCAGAAGGAGTGTTGCAGAGAACAATGTCGAGGACTGGGGTGCAGAAGGGCTGTTGCAGAGAGAATAGGTTGCAGAGTGAGGTGCAAAAGGACTGTAACTGAGAGCAGAGTTTGGAGACTGTAGTGCAGAAGGACTGATACAGAAAAGAGAGGTTGGAGACTGGGGTGAAGAAGGACCCTTACAGAGAAGAGAGGTTAAAGACTGAGGTACAGAAAAACTGTTTTGGAAAAAAGAGTTTGGAGTCTGTGGTGCAGAAGGACCGTTGCACATTGCAGAGGTTGGAGATTTGGGTGTACAAGGCCTGTTAAAGAGAGAAAAGGTTGGAGACTGGGGTGCACAAGGACTGTTACAGTGAGCAGAGTTTGGAGACTGAGTAGTAGATGGAACTTACAGAGAGCAGAGGTTTGAGACTGACATGCAGAAGGAGTGTTACATAGAACAGAGTTTGGAGACTGTGGTGCAGAAGGATCGTTGCAGAGAGCAGAGTATTCAGACTGAGGTTCAGAAGGACTATTGCAGACAGCTGATGTTCGAGACTGGGGTGCAGAAAGACTGTTGCAGAGAGAAAAGGTTGGAGACTTGGGTGCAGAATGATCGTTCCAGAGAGCAGAGATTGTAGACTGGGGTGCAGAACGCCTGTTTCAGATTGCAGAATTTGGATAAGGGGTGCAATAAGACTGTTACAGAGAGCAGAGTTTGGGGATTGGGTTGCAGAAGGATCTTACAGACAGCAGAGTTTGGAGACTTAGTTGCAGAAGGACTGTTACAGAGAGTAGAGTTTGGAGATTGAGGTGTAGAAATACCAATGCAGAGAGCAGAGTTTGGAGACAGAGGTACAGTAGGAGTGTTGAAGAGCAGAGGTTGGAGACTTGGGTGTAGACGGACTGTTGCAGAGAGCAGAGGTTGTAGATTGGGGTGCAGAAGGACTGTTGCAGAAAGCAGAATTTGAAGACTGTGGTTCATAAGGACTGTTACAGAGAGCAGAGGTTTGAGACTTGAGTGCAGAACGACTGATACAGAAAGCAGAGGTTAGAGTCTGGGGTGCAAGAGGACAATTACGGAGAGCAGAGGTTGGAGACTTCAGTACAGAAGGACTGTTACATAGAGCAGAGGTTGAAGAGTGGGGTTCAGAAGGACAGTTACAAAGAGCACAGTTTTGAGACTGGGGTGAAGAAAAAATTTTGCAGAGAGTAGAGGTTGAGGAATGGGGTGCTGAAGGTATCTTGCAGAGAGCAGATTTTAGAGACTGGGGTGCAGAAGGACCCTTACAGAGAACAGAGGTTGGATACTGCGGTACAGAAGAACTGTTACTGGGATCAGAGGTTGGAGACTGGGGTGCAGAATAACTGTTGTAGAGAACAGAGTTTAGAGAGTTGGGTGCAGGTCGACCATTGCATATAGCAGAAGTTGGAGACTGGGTTTCAGAAGGATCCTTCAGAGAGCAGAGTTTAACACTGAGGTGCAGAAGGACTGTTGCAGAGAGCAGAGATTTGAGATTGGGGCGCAGTAGGACTGTTGCAGAAAGCAGAGGTTGGAGTCTGAGGTGCAGAAGGACTGTTAAAGAGAGCAGAGTTTAGAGACGGGAGTGCAGAAGAACTGATACAGAAAGCAGAATTTGGAGACTGGGGTGCATACGGACTGTTGCAGAGAGCAGAGGTTGCAGAGTGAGGTGTAGAAGGACTGTTACAGAGAGCAGAGTTTGAAGACTCTGGTGCAGAAGAACTGATACAGAAAGCAGAGGTTGGAGAATGGGGTGCAGAAGGAACCTTACAGAGAACAGAGGTTGAAGACTGCGGTTCAGAAGAACTGATGTAGAGAAAAAGGTTGTATACTGGGGTTCAGAGGGACCTTTGCAGAGAGTAGACGTTAGAGACTGGGGTGAAGAAGGATTTTACAGAGAGCAAAGTTTGGAGACTGAGGTGTAGGAGGACTGCTGCAGAGAGCAGAGTTTGGAGACTGTGGTGCAGAAGGACTGTGCAGAGTGCAGTGTTTGGAGACTGGGGTGCAGAAGGACTGTTGCAGAGAGCAGAGGTTTCAGACTGGGATGCAGAAGGACTGTTACAGAGAGCAGAGGTAGAAGCCTTGGGTGCAGAACGATGGATACAGAAAGCATAGTTTGGACACTGGGGTGCAGAAGGACCGTTACAGAGAATAGACGTTGGAGACTGCGGAATAGAAGGACTATTAAAGAGAGCAGAGTTTGGAGACAGGTGTGCAGAAGGATATTACAGAGAGCAGAGGTTGGAGACTGCGGTGCAATAGGACTGTTGCAGAGAGCAGAGGTTAGAGACTGTGGTGCAGAAGGATCTTTGCAGAGTGAAGAGGTTGGAGACTCAGGTGCAGAAGGCCTTTTACAAAGAGCAGAGCTTGGAGACTGGGGTGCAGAAGGCCTGTAACATAGAGCAGCGTTTGGAGACTGGGTGGCAGAAGGATCTTACAGAGAGCAGAGTTTGTTGACTGAGGTGCCGAAGGACTGTTACAGAGAGTAGAGTTTGGAGACTGGGGTCCAGAAAGATCGTTGCAGAGAGCAGAGTTTTCAGAATGATGTTTAGAAGGACTGTTGAAGAGAACAGAGGTTGGAGACTTTGGTGTGAAAGTATTGTTACAGAGAGCAGAGGGTGGAGACTGGGGGTGCCAACGGACTGTTTCAGAGAGCAGATTTTGGAGACTTGGGTTCAGAAGGACTGTTACAGAGAGCAGAGTGTGGAGACTGGGTTAAGAAGTACTGTTACAGAAAGCAGAGATTGGAGACTGGTTTACAGAAGAATATTACAGAGAGCAGAGTTTGGAGACTGAGGTCCAGAAGGAATGTTATAGAGAGTAGATGTTGAAGACTGTGGTGCAGAAAGACCTTTGCAGAGAGCACAAGGACTGTTGATTAGTGCAGAGGTTGGAGACTTGGGTGCAGAAGGATTGTTACAGAGTGCAGATGGACAGTTGCAGAGAGTAGAGGTTTGAGATTGGGGTGCAGAAGGACTGTTGCAGAGAGCAGAGGTTGGAGACTGGGGTGGAGAAGGACTGTTGCAGAGAGTAGAGATTGGAGATTGGGGTGCCAACGGACTGATGCAGAGAGCAGAGTTTGAAGACTGAAGTGCAGAAGGACTGTTACGGAGAGCAGAGGTTAAACACTGGGGTGAAGAAGCACTTATAAAGAAAGCAGAGGTTGGAGACTGGGGTTTGGAAGGACTGTTGCAAAGAGCAGAGGTTGGAGACTGAGGTGGAGAAGGAATGTTGTAGAGAGCAGATGTAGGAGACTGGGGTGCAGAAGGACTGTTTCAGAGAGAAGTGTTTGGAGACTGGGATGCAGTAGGACTATTGCAGAGAGCAGAGGTTGCAGACTGAGGTGCAGAAGGACTGTTAAGAAAGCAGAGTTTGGAGACTGTGGTGCAGAAGGACTGATACAGAAAGCAGAGGTTGGAAACTGGGGTGCAGTAGGACCCTTGAAAACAACCGAGTTTGAAGACAGCGGAACAGAAGGACTGTTACAGAGAGCAGAGTTTGGAGACTGGGGTGCAGAAGTGTTGAAGAGAACAGAGGTTGAAGACTGTGGTTCAGAAGTATCATTGCAGAGACCAGTGTTTGGAGACTAGGGTGCAGAAGGACTGATACAGAAATCAGAGTTTGGAGACTGGGGTGCAGAAGGCCTGATACAGAAAGCAGAGTTTGAACACTGTGGTGAAGGACTGTTACAGAGAGCAGAGTTTGAATACTGCGTTGCAGAAGGATGTTACAGAGAGCAGAGGTTGGAGACTGAAGTGAATAAGGACAGTTACAGAGAGCAGATGTGGGAGACAGGAGTGCAGGACTGATACAGAGAAGACGTTGGAGACTGAGGTACAGAAGGACTGTTACAGAGAGCAGAGGTTTGAGACTCAGGTGCAGAAGGATTATTGCAGAGAGCAGAGTTTTCAGACTGAGGTACAGAAAAACTGTTGCAGAGAGCAGATATTGGAGACTGGGGTGCACACGGACTGTTGTAGCGAGCAGAGGTTGGAGACTAGGGTGCAGAAGGCCTTTTACAGAGAGCAGAGTTTGGAGACTGAGGTGCAGAAGGACTGTTACAGAGAGCAGAGTTTGGAGACTGGGTTGCAGAAGGATCTTACAGAGAACAGAGGTTGGAGACTGATGTGCAGAAGCACTGTTACAGAGAGTAGAGGTTGGAGACTCAGGTGCAGAAAGCCGTTGCAGAGAGCAGAGGTTGGAGACTGTGGTGCAGAAGGATTGTTACAGAGAGCAGAGGTTAGAGACTGGGGTGCAGAAGGCCTGATACAGAAAGCAGAGATTGGAGACTGGGGTGCAGAAAGACTGTTGCAAAGAGCAGAGGTTGGAGACTGGGGTGGAGAAGGATTGTTGCAGAGAGCAAATGTTGGAGACTGGGTTGCAAAAGGACTGTTGCAGAGAGTAGAAGATGGAGACTGTGGTGCAGAAGGACTGTTACAGAGAGCAGAGTTTGCAGACTGAGTTGCAGAAGGACTGTTACAGAGGGCAGAGTTTGGAAACTTTTGTGAAAAATTACTGATACAGATAGCAGAGGTTGGATACTCGGGTGCATAAGGCTTCTAATAGAGAACAGAAGTTCGAGACTGCGGTACAGAAGGACTGTTACTGAGAGCAGATTTTGGAGACTGGGGTGCAGAAGAACTGATGTAAAGAACAGAGGTTGGATACTTAGGTTCTAAAGGATCGTTGGGGCGAGCAGATTATTGAGGCTTGGGTGTAGAAGGACTGTTGCAGAGAGCAGTGATTTGAGACTGAGGTACAGAAAGACTGTTACAGAGAGCAGAGTTTGGAGACTGGGGTGCAGAATAACTGTTGTAGAGATCAGAGTTTGAAGACTGGGGTGCAGAAAGACCACTGCAGAAAGCAGCGTTTGAAGACTGGGTTTTAGAAGTTTCATACAGAGAGCAGAGTTAAGACACTGAGGTGCAGAAAGACTCTTGCGGAGACCAGAGGGTGGAGATTGGGGCGCAGTAGGACTGTTGCAGAGAACAGAAGTTGGAGTCTGAGGTGCAGAGGGACTGTTACAGAGAGCAGAGTTTGGAGACTTGGGTGAAGAATGACTCATACATAACACAGAGTTTGAAGACTCGGGTGCAGAAGGACCGTTACAGAGAGCAGAGGTTGGAGACTGCAGTACAGAAAAACTGTTACAGAGAGCAGAGTTTGAAGGTTGAAGTGCAGAAGGACCGTTACAGAGAGCAGAGGTTGGAGACTGCAGTACAGAAAAACTGTTACAGAGAGCAGAGTTTGAAGGTTGAAGTGCAGAAGGCCTGTTACAGAGAGCAGAGGTTGGAGACTGGGGTGCAGAAGGCCTGTTACACAGAGAAGAGTTTGGAGAAGGGGTGCAGAAGGACTGTTATAGAGGGCAAAGGTTGAACACTGGGTTGCAGAAGGATCTTACAGAGAGCAGATGTTAGAGATTGAGGTGCAGAAGGACTTTTGCAGAGAGTAGAGGATGGAGACTGAGGCACAGAAGGATTGTTACATAGAGCAGAGTTTGGAAACTGGAGTGCAGAAGGACTCTTGCAGATAGCAGAGTTTGGGAACTGGGGTGTAAAAGGACTGTTGTAGGAACAAGAATTTGGAGAATGGGGTGCTGAAGAACTGTTGCAAAGAGCAGACGTAGGAGACTGAGATTCAGAAGGACTGTCACAGAGAGAAGAGGATGGAGACTGGGATGCAGAAGGATTGTTATAGAGAACAGACTTTGGAGACTAGGGTGCAGAAGGGCTGTTACAGAGAGCAGACTTTGGAGATTGGGTTTCAGAAGGATCTTACATAGAGCAGTGGGCATTGGTTGGAGACTGGGGTGCAGAAGGATCATTGCAGACAGCAGAGTTTCCAGACTGAGGTGCAGAAGGACTGTTACAGAGAGCAGAGTTTGGAGACTGGGGTTAAGAAGGACTGTTGGAGGAAGCAGGTGTTTGAGACTTCGGTGCAGAAAGACTTTTGCAGAGAGTAACATTTGGAGACTGAGGTGCAGAAGGACTTTTGCAGATAGCAGAGGTTGGATACTGCGGTACCGAAGGACTGATACAGAAAACATAGGTTGGAGACTGAGTTGCAGAAGGACCATTACAGAGAGCAGAGTTTGGAAACTGCAATACAGGACAACTGTTACAGATAGCAGAGGTTGGAGACTGGACAAAAGAAGAACTGTTTCAGAGTGTAGATGTTGGAGACTGGTGTGCAGAATAAATGTTGCAGAGAGCAGAGGTAGGAGACTGAGATTCAGAAAGATTGTTACAGAGAGCAGACTATGGAGACTGAGGTGCAGAAGGCCTGTTACAGAGAGCAGAAGTTGAAGACTGGGTACAGAAGGGCTGTTACAGAGAGCAGAGTTTGGAGACTGCGGTGCAGAAGGATTGTTACAGAGAGCAGAGGTTGACGACTGGGGTGCAGTAGGATTATTCCAGAGAGCAGAGGTTGGAGATTGGTGTGCAGAAGGATCGTTGCAGAGAGTAGAGGTTGGAGACTTGGGTGCAAATGAACGGTTTCAGAGAGCAGATTTTGGAGACTGGGATGCAGAAGGACTGTTACACAAAGCAGAGGTTGAAGACTGGAGTGAAGAAGGACTGTTGCAGAGAGCAGAGTTTGCAGACTGGGGTGCAGGAGGACTGTAATAGAGAGCAGATGTTGGAGACTGAGATACAGAAGGACTATTACAGAGAGCAGAGTTTGGAGACTCGGGTGCTGAAGGACTGATACAGAAAGCAGAGGTTGGAGAATGGGATGCAGAAGGACTCTTTCAGAGAGTAGATGTTAGTTAAAGACTCGGGTGCAGAAGAACTGTTGCAGAGAGCAGAATTTGGAGACTGGGGTGCAGAAGGATTGTTGCAGGGAGCAGATGTTGGAGACCGGAATTAAGAAAGACTTTAACAGAGATCAGAGTTTGGAGATTGGGGTGCAGAAGGATCTTACAGAGAGCAGAGTTTGGAGAGTGGCATGCAGACGAACTGTTACACAGAGCAGAGGTTGGAGACTGGGGTGCATGAGGACTGTTACAGAGAGCAGAGTTTGGAGACTGGGTGGCAGAAGGATCTTACATAGAGCAGAGGTTGGAGACTGAGGTGCAGAAGAAATGATACCCAGAGAAGAGTTTTGATACTGGGGTGAAGAAGGACTGTTGCCGAGACCAGAGGTTGGAGACTTTCGTGCATAAGGACCGTTGCAGAGAGCAGAGGTGGGAGACAGGGGTGGAGAAGGAATGTTACAGAGAGCAGAGTTTGGAAACTGGGGTGTAGAAGGATCTTATAGAGAGCAGAGGTTGGAGACTGCGGTTCAGAAAGACAGTTACAGAGAGCAGAGTTTAGAGACTGAGTTGCAGAAGGACTGTTACAGAAAGCACAGTTTAGAGACTGTGATGCACAAGGATTTTTGCAGAGATCAGAGTTTTCAGACTGATGTACAGAAGGACTGTTGTACAGAGCAGATGATGGAGACTGGGATGAAGAAGGATCGTTGCAGAGAGCAGAGACTAGAAACTGGGGTGCAGAAGGACCATTGCAGAGGTCAGAGTTTGGGAACTGAGGTGCAGAAGGATTGTTACAGAGAACAGAATTTGGATACTGGGGTGCAGAAGGACTGTTTCAGAGAGCAGAGATTGGAAACTGGGGTTTAGAAAGACAGTGGCAGAGAGCAGAGTTTGAAGACTGGGGTGCAGAAGGACTGTTACAGAGAGCAGAGGTTGGAGACTGCGGTACAGAAAGACTGTTACAGAGAGCATAGGTTTGTGACTGGAAAGTATAAGGAATGTTGCAGAGAACAGATGTTGTAGACTGGGTTGCAGCAGGACCCTTGAGGAAAGCAGAGGTTTTAGACTGGGTTGGAGAAGAATGTTACAGAGAGCAGAGTTTGGAAACTGGGGTGCAGAAGGACATTAAAGAGAACACAGGTTGGAGACTGGGGTGCAGAAGGAGTGTTAAGGAGAGGAGACGTTGGAGACTGGGGTGCAGAAGGACTGTTGCAGAGAGCAGATGTTGGAGACTGGGGTTCATAAGGATCGTTGCAGAGAACAGAGTTTGGAGACAGGGGTGCAGAAGGACGGTTGCAGAGAGCAGAGGTTGGAGATTTTGGTGCAGAAAAACAGTTACAGAGAGCAGAGGTGGAGTCTGGGGTGCAGAAGGATCGTTGAAGAGAGCAGAAGTTGGAGAATGAGTTACAGAAGAATCGTTGAAGAGACAAGAGGTGTAGACTGGGTTGCAGAAGGATCGTTATAGAGAGAAGAGGTGGGAGACTGCAGTGCAGAAGGACTGTTACAGAGAGCACAGGTTGGAGACTGGGGTGCAGAAGGAATGTTGCAGAAAGAAGAGGTGGGAGACTGGGGTGCAGAAGGACTGTTTCAGAGAGCAGAGTTTGGAGACTGAGATGCAGAAAGATTGTAAAGCAGAGCAGACGTTGGAAACTGGGGTGAATAATTTTTATACAGAAAGCAGAGGTGTGAGACTGAAATGCAGAAGGACCGTTACAGAGAGCAGATGTTGCAGACTGGCGTGCAGAAGGACTGTTTCAGAGAGCAGAGTTTGGAGACTGGGGTGCATAAGGCCTTATCCAGAGAGCAGAGGTTGGAGACTGGGGTGCAGAAGGACTGTTACACAGAGCAGAGGTTGAAGACTGGGGTGTAGAAGGACTGTTTCAGAGAGCAGAGGCTGGAGACTTGGGTGAAGAAGGACTGTTGCCAAGAGCAGAATTTGGAGACTGAGGTGCAGAAGGACTGTTAAGGGGAGGAGACCTTGGAGACTGGGTTGCAGAAGGATCGTTTCAGAGAGGAGAGTTTTGAGACTGAGGTGCAAAAGGATCGTAGCACAGAACAGCGTTTTAAGACTGAGGTGCAGAAGCACTATTGCAGAGTCCACAGGTTGGAGACTGGGGCGAAGAAGGACTTTTGCAGAGAGCAGTGGTTGGAGACTGGGGTGCATAAGTCTTGTTATAGAGAACAGACTTTGGAGACTGGGGTGCAGAAGGCTTGTTACGGAGAGGAGAGTTGGGAGAAGGTGTGCAAAAGGACTGTTAGAGAGGGAAGAGTTGGGAGACTGGGTTGCAGAAGGATCTTACAGAGAACAGATGTTAGAGACTGAGGTGTAGAATGATTGTTGCAGAGAGAAGTGTTTGGAGACTGTGGTACAGATGGCCTGTTACAGAGAGCAGAGTTTGGAGACTGGGGTGCAGAAGGCCTGTTAAATAGAGCAGAGGTTGAAGACTGGGGTGCAGAAGGACTGTTATAGAAACAAAGTTAAGAGACTGCGTGGCAGAATGATCTTACAGAGCAGAGTTTGGAGACTGAGATTCAGGTGGACTGTTACAGAGAGCAGTGGTTGGAGACTGGGTTTCAGATGGATCGTGTAGAGAGAAGAGGTTTTAGACTGGGGTGTAGATCGACTGTTACGGAGAGCAGAGGTTGGAGACTGAGGTGCAGAAGGACTGTTACAGGCAGCAAATTTTGGAGACTGTGTTGCACAAGGATCTTACATAGAGCAGAGTTTGGAGACTGAGGTGCATAAGGACTGTTACTGAGAGTAGATGTTGAAGTCTGGGGTGCAGAAGGATTGTTGCAGAAAAGAAAAATTTTCAGACTGAGGTGCAGAAGGACTTTTGCAGAGAGCAGGTGTTGCAGACTGGGGTGCACAAGGTTCGTTGCAGAGAGAAGAAGTTGGAGACTGCAATAGAAAAGGACTGTTGAAGAGAGCAGAGGTTAAAGACTAAGGTACAAAAGGACTTTTTCAGAGAGCAGATGTTGGATACTGTTTTTCAGAAGGACTGTTGCAGAGAACAGAAGTTGGAGAATGGTTTGCAGAAGGACTTTTGCAGAGAGCAGAGTTTGGAGACTGAGGTTCAGATGGACGGACAAGGAAAGAACAGGTTGGAGACTGGCGTGCAAAGGACCTTTACAGAGAGCAGAGTTTGGAGACTGTGGTAGAGAAGGACTGTTACAGAGAGCAGAGTGTGGAGACAGGGGAGCATGAAGAGTGTTGCAGAGTACAGAGGTTGGAAACTGGGGTGCAGCAGGACCGTTGCAGAAAGCAGAGGTTGGAGACTGGTGTGGAGAAGGAATGTTACAGAGAGCAGATGTTGGAAACTGGGGTTTAGAAGGATTGTTATAGCGAACAGACTTTAGAGACTGGGGTGCATAAAGCCTGTTATGGAAAGGAAAGTTGGAAGAAGGCGTGCAGAAGGACTGTTACAGAGGGCAGAGTTTGGAATCTGGGTTGCAGAAGGTACTTACAGAGAGCAGTTGTTGGAGAGTGAGGTGCAGAGGGACTGTTACAGAGAGTAGATGTTGGAGACTGAGGCACAGAAATATTGTTACAGAGAGCAGAGTTTGGAGACTGGGGTGCAGAATGATTGTATTAGATACCAGAGGTTGGAGACTGGGGGTGTAGAAGAACTTTTGCAGAATCCTGGGTGCTGAAGGACTATTACAGAGAGCAGATGTAGAAGACTGAGATGCAGAAGGACTGTTACAAAGAGCAGAGGTTTGCGACTGGGGTGCAGAATGACTGATACAGAGAGCAGAGTTTCGAGACTGGGGTTCAGAAGGCCTGTTACAGAGAGCAGAGGTTGGAGACTGGGGTGCAGAAGGGCTGTTAGAGAAGCACTGTTGCAGAGAGCAGAGTTCGGAGACTTGGGTGCAGAAGGATCGTTGTAGAGAGAAGAGGTTGGAGTCTGTGGTTTACAAGGATCGTTGCAGAGAGCAGAGGTTGGAGACTTACGTGCAGAAGGACTGTTACAGAGAGCAGATTTCAGAGTCTGGGGTGCAAGACTGAGACAAAAATCAGATGTTGGAGCCTGGGGTGCAGAATGATTGTTGCAGACAACAGAGGTTGGAGACTGGGTTGCAGAAGGACTCTTGCAGAGAGCAGAGGTTGGAGACTGGGATGCAGAAGGACTGTTGCAGAGAAAAAAGGTTGAAGACTTGGGTGCAGAAGGATCTTGAAAGAGAGCAGAGTTTTCATACTGAGGTGCAGAAAGACAAATTCAGAGAGCAGATGTTGGAGCCTGAGATGCAGAAGGACTGTTACAGAGAGTAAACGTTGGATATTGAGGTGCAGAAGGACAATTGTAGAGAGCAAAAAATGAAGACTGATATGCAGAAGGACTGTTACAGAGAGCATAGGTCGGAGACTGAGGTGCAGAAGGACTGATACAGAAAGCAGAGTTTGGAGACTGGGGTGCAGAAGGACCATTACAGAGAGCAGAGGTTCTGGATTTTGATGCAGACGAACTGTTACAGAGAGCAGAGGTTAGAGACTGGGGTGCAGAAGGACTGTTGCAGAGAACAAAGGTTGGCGACTGAGGTGCAGAAAGGCTGCTACAGGGAGAAGAGTTTGAAGACTGGGATGCAGAAGGACTGTTGCAAAGTACAGAGTTTGGAGACTGTAGTACAGAAGGACCGTTGCACAGAGCAGATGTTGGAGATTTGGATGCAGAAGGCCTGTTAAAGAGAGAAAACGTTTTAGACTGGGGTGCATAAAGACTGTTACAGAAAGCAGAGTTTGGAGACTGGGTAGTAGAAGGATCTTACAGAGAGTAGAGGTTGGAGAATGACGTGCAAAAGGAGTGTTACAGAGAGCATAGGTTGGAGACTGGGGTTCAGAAGGACTGTTACAGAGAGTAGAGTTTGAAGACTTGGGTGCAGAAGGATCTTTCAGAGAGCTGAGTTTGGGGACTGGGGTACAAAAGCACTGTTGCAGAGAGCAGAGATTGGAGACTTTGGTGCAGAAGTATTGTTGCAGAGAGAAGAGGTTGGAGTCTGTGGTTTAGAAGGATTGTTGTAGAGAGCAGAGTTTGGAGACTGAGGTGCAGAAGGACTGTTACAGAGAGCAGATTTTGGAGACTGGGGTTCAAGACTGATACAGAAATCAGATGTTGAAGCCTGGGGTGCAGAATGATTGTTGCAGGAGGCAGAGTTTGGAGACTGGGTTGCAGAAGGACTGTTGCAGAGAGCAGAATTTTGAGACTTAGGTGCAGAAGGACTGTTACAGAGATCAGAGGTTGGAGACTGGGATGCAGAAAGACTGTTGCAGAGAATAGAGTTTGAAGACTGGGGTGCACAAGGATCGTGGAAGAGAGCAGAGTTTTCAGACTGAGGTGCAGAAGGACAAATGCAGAGAGCAGATGTTGGAGACTGGGGTGCAGAAGGGCTGTTGCAGAGAGCAGAGGTTAGAGACTTGTGTACAGAAAAACTGTTTCAGAGAGGAGATGTTGGAGACTGGGGTTCAGAATGCCTGTTACAGAGAGCAGAGTTTGGATAAGGGGTGCAGAAGGACTGTTACAGAGAGCAGATTTTGGAGAATGGTTTTAAAAAGTATCTTACAGAGAGTAGAGGTTTGAGACTGAGATGCAGAAGATTGTTACAGAGAGTAGACGTTGGATACTGAGGTGCAGAAGGACAATTGCAGAGAGAAGAATTTGAAGACTGAGGTGCAGAAGGACTGTTACAGAGAGCATAGGTTGGAGACTGAGGTGAAGAAGGACTGATACAGAAAGTAGAGTTTGGAGACTGGGGTGGAGGAGGATCATTACAGAGAACAGAGGTTGGGGATTGCTGTGCAGAAGAACTGTTACAGAGACAAGAGTTTAGAGACTAGGGTGCAGAAGGACTGTTGCAGATAAAAGAGGTTGGCGACTGAGGTGCAGAACGGCTGCTACAGGGAGCAGAGTTTGGAGACTAGGATGCAGAAGGACTGTTGCAAGAAACAGATTTTGGAGACTGGGTTACAGAAGGACCGCTGCACAGAGCAGATGTTGGAGATTTGGATGCAGAAGGCCTGTTAAAAAGAGAAAAGTTTGGAGACTGGGGTGCATACGGACTGTTTCAGAAAGCAGTTTGGAGACTGGGTATTGAAGGATCTTACAGAGAGCAGAGTTTGGACAATGAAGTGCAGAAAGTGTTACAGAGAGCATAGGTTGGAGACTGGGGTGCAGAAGGACTGTTACAGAGAGTAGAGTTTGGAGACTTGGGTGCAGAAGGATCTTTCAGAGAGCTGAGGTTGGGGACGGGGGTACAGAAGCACTGTTGCAGAGAGCAGAGATTGGAGACTTGGGTGCAGAAGTATCGTTGCAGAGAAAGAGGTTGGAGTCTGTGGTTTAGAATGATCGTTGCAGAGAGCAGAGGTTGGAGACTGAGGTGCAGAAAGACAGTTACATTGAGCAGATTTTGGAGACTGGGGTTCAAGACTGATACAGAAATCAGATGTTGGAGCCTGGGGTGCAGAATGATTGTTGCAGAAAGCAGAGGTTGGAGACTGGGTTGCAGAAGGACTGTTGCAGAGAGCAGAATTTTGAGACTTAGGTGCAGAAGAACTGATACAGAAAGCAGAGTGTGGAGACTGGGGTGCAGAACGACTTTTGCAAAGAGCAGAGGTTGGAGCCTGGGATGGAGAAGGAATGTTGTAGAGAGCATATGTTGGATACTGAGGTGCAGAAGGACTGTTACAGAGAGCAGAGGTTGAAGCCTGGGTGCAAAAGGACTGATACAGAAAGCAGAGTTTGGAGACTGGGTTGCAGAAGGATCGTTACAGTGAGAAGAGTTTGGAAACTGAAGTACAGAAGGACTGTTACAGAGATTAGAGTTTGGAGACTAGGGTGGAGAAGGACTATTGGAGAGATCAGATGTTGGGAACTTGGGTTCAGAAGGACTTTTGCAGAGAACAGGTTGGAAAATGGGGTGCAGGAGAACTGTTGCAAGGAGGAGAGATTCGAGATTGGGGTGCAGAGACTGTTGCAGAGAGCAGATGTCAGAGACTGGGGTGGAGAAAGACTTTTGCAGAGAGAAAAATTTGGAGACTGAGGTGCAGAAGGACTGTTACAGAGAGCAGAGGTTGGAGACTGTGGTGCAGAAGTACTGTTACAGAGAGTAGAGGTTGGAGACTGGGGTGCAGAATAACTGTTGTAGAGAAAAGATGTTGGAGACTGGGGAGCAGAAGGACCATTGCAGAAAGCATATTTTGGAGACTGGGTTTCAAAGGATTTTACAGAGAGCAGAGGTTTGAGTCTGAGGTGCAGAAGAATGTTACAGAGAGCAAATTTTGGAGACTGGGGTTTAGAAAAACTGATACAGAAAGCAGAGTTTGGAGACTGGGGTGCAGAAGGACCATTACAGAGAGCAGAGGTTTGAGACTGCAGTACAGAAGGTCTGTTGCAGAGAGAAGATTTTGAAGACTGGGTTGCAGAAGGAGTGTTGCAGAGAGCAAGGTTGAAGACTGGGGTGCAGGAGGGCTGTTGCAGAGAGAAGAGGTTGCAGAGTGAGGTGCAGAAGGACTGTAACTGAGAGCAGAGTTTGGAGACTGTAGTGCAGAAGGACTGATACAGAAAGGAGAGGTTGGAGACTGGGGTGAAGAAGGACCCTTACAGAGAAAAGAGGTTGAAGACTGTGGTACAGAAGAACTGTTTTGGAGAACAAAGTTTGGAGACTGGGGTGCAGAAGGACCGTTGCACATTGCAGAGGTTGGATATTTGGGTGTAGAAGGCCTGTTAGAGAGAGAAAAGTTTGGAAACTGGGGTGCACAAGGACTGTTACAGTGAGCAGAGTTTGGAGACTGAGTAGTAGAAGGATCTTACAGAGAGCAGAGGTTTGAGACTGACGTTCAGAAGGAGTGTTACATAGAACAGAGTTTGGAGACTGGGATGTAGAAGGATCGTTGCAGAGAGCAGAGTATTCAGACTGAAGTGCAGAAGGACTGTTGCAGACAGCTGATGTTCGAGACTGGGGTGCAGAAAGACTATTGCAGAGAGAAGAGGTTGGAGACTTGGGTTCAAAATGATCATTCCAGAGAGCAGTGATTGTAGACTGGGGTGTAGAACGCCTGTTACAGATTGCAGAATTTGCGAAGGGGTGAAGTAGGACTGTTACAGAGAGCAGAGTTTGGGGATTGGGTTGCAGAAGGATCTTACAGACAGCAGAGGTTGGAGACTGAGGTGCAGAAGGACTGTTACAGAGAGTAGAGGTTGGAGACTGAGGTGCAGAAAGACAAATGCAGAGAGCAGAGTTTGGAGACAGAGGTACAGAAGGACTTTTGAAGGGCAGAGGTTTGAGACTTTGGTGTTGATGGACTGTTGCAGAGAGCAAAGGTTGTAGATTGGGGTGCAGAAGGACTGTTACAGAGAGCAGAATTTGAAGACTGAGTTTCATAAGTGCAGAAGGACCGATACAGAAAGCAGAGTTTGGAGTCTGGGGTGCAAGAGGACAGTTACAGAGAGCAGAGGTTGGAGACTGCAGTACAGAAGGACTGTTAAACAGAGCAGAGGTTGGAGAGTGTGGTGCAGGAGGACAGTTACAAAGAGCACAGTTTTGAGACTGAGGTGAAGAAGAAATGTTGCAGAGAGCAGAGGTTGAAGACTGGGGTGCAGAAGGTCTCTTGTAGAGAGCAAATTTTAGAGACTGGGTTGCAGAAGGACCCTTACAGAGAACAGAGGTTTGATACTGCGGTACAGGAGGACTGTTACATGGATCAGAGGTTGGAGACTGGGGTGCAGAATAACTGTTGTAGAGAACAGAGTTTAGAGAGTGGTTTGCAGATGGACCATTGCAGATAGCAGAGACTGGGTTTCAGAAGGATAATACAGAGAGCAGAGTTTGAACACTGAGGTGCAGAAGGACTGTTGCAAAGAGCAGAGGTTGGAGATTGGGCCGCAGTAGGACTTTTGCAGAAAGCAGAGGTTAGAGTCTGAGGTGTAGAAAGACTGTTAAAGAGAGCAGAGTTTAGAGACCGGGGTGCAGAAGGACTGATACAGAAAGCAAAGTTTGGAGACTGGGGTGCAGAAAACCGTTACAGAAAGCAGAGGTTTGAGACTGAAGTACAGAAGGACGGTTACAGAGAGCAGAGGTTGGAGACTGGGGTGGAAAAAGACTGTTGTAGAGAACAGATTTTGGAAACTGGGGTGCAGACGAACTGTTGCAGAGAGCAGAGGTTGCAGAGTGAGGTGCAGAAGGACTGTTACAGAGAGCAAAGTGTGGAGACTGTGGTGCAGAAGGACTGATACAGTAAGCAGAGGTTTGAGAATGGGGTGCAGAAGGAACCTTATAGAGAACAGAGGTTGAAGACTGCGGTATAGAAGAACTGATGTAGAGAACAAGGTTGGAGTTTGGCGTGCAGAGGGACCATTGCAGAGAGTAGACTTTGGAGTCTGAGCTACAGAAGGATTTTTGCAGAGAGCAGACGTTAGAGACTGGGGTGCAGAAGGATTTTACGGAGAGCAAAGTTTGGAAACTGAGGTGGAGAAGGACTGTTGCAGAGAGCAGATGTTGGAGACTGGGGTGCAGAATGACTGTGCAGAGTGCAGTGTTTGGAGACTGGGGTACAGAAAAACTGTTACAGAGAGCAGAGGTAGAAGCCTGGCGTGTAGAACGATAGATACAGGAAAGAGAGTTTGGAGACTGGGGTGCAGAAGGACCATTACAGAGTATAGAGGTTGGAGACTGCGGAATAGAAGGACCGTTAAAGAGAGCAGAGGTTGGAGACAGGTGTGCAGAAGGATATTACAGAGAGCAGAGGTTGGAGACTGCGGTGCAATAGAACTGTTGCAGAGAGCAGATGTTGTAGACTATCGTGCAGAAGGATCCTTGCAGAGAGAAGAGGTTGGAGACAGAGGTGCAGGAGGCCTGTTAAAGAGAGCAGAGCTTGGAGATGGGGGTGCAGATGGCCTGTAACATAGAGCAGAGTTTGGAGACTGGGTGGCAGAAGGATCTTACAGAGAGCAGAGGTTGTTGACTGAGGTGCCGAAGGACTGTTACAGAGAGCAGAGTTTGTAGACTGGGGTCCAGAAAGATCGTTGCAGAGAGCATAGTTTTCAGAATGATGTTTAGAATGACTGTTGAAGTGAACAGAGGTTGGAGAATTGGGTGCAAAAGAATCAATAAAGAGAGCAGAGGGTGGAGACTGGGGGTGCCAAAGGACTGTTTCAGAGAGAAAAGGTTGGAGACTTGGGTTCAGAAGGACTGTTACAGAGAGAAGAGTTTGGAGACTGAGGTTAAGATGGACCGTTGCAGAGAGCAGAGGTTGGAGACTGAGGTGTAGAAGGATTGTTACAGAGAGCAGAGGTTGGAGACTGGGGTGCAGAAGGACTGATACAGAAAGAAGAGGTTGGATACTCGGGTGCAGAAGGACCCTTACAGAGAGCAGAGGTTTGAGACTGAGGTGCAGAAGGACTGTTGCAGAGAGCAGAGGTTGCAGACTGAGTTGCAGAAGTACTGTTACAGCGGGAAGAGTTTCGAGACTTTGGTGGAAAACGACTGATACAGAAAGCAGAGGTTGGATACTGGGGTGCATAAAGACCCTTATGGAGAACAGAAGTTGGAGACTGCCATACAGAAGGACTGTTAGAGAGAGCAGAGGTTGGAGACTAGGGTGCAGAAGAACTTTTGTAGAGAACAGAGGTTGGAACTAGGTTGCAGGAGGATCGTTGGGGCTAGCAGATTATGGAGACTGGGGTGGTGAAGGAATGTTTCAGAGAGAAGAAGTTGTAGACTGGGGTGTAGAAGGACTGTTGCAGAGAGCAGATGTTGGAGACTGAGGTGCAGAAGGATGGTTAGAGAGACCAGACGTTGGAGACTGGGGTGCAGAAGGACTTTTATAGAGAGCAGACGTTGGAGACTGGGGTGCAGAAGGATCGTTGCAGAGAGAAGAGTTTGGAAACTGGGGTGTAGAAGGATCCTTAAAGAGAGCAGATTTTGAAGACTGTAATGCAGAAGTACTTTTACAGAGAGCAGAGGTTGAAGACGGGGGTGCAGTAGGACATTTACAGAGAGAACATGTTGGAGACTAATGTGCAGAAAAACTGTTGCAGAGAGCAAAGTTTGAAGACTGGGGTGCAGAAGGAGTGTTTAAGGGAGCAGAGGTTGCAGACTGAAGTACAGAAGGACCCTTACAGAGACCAGAGTTTGGAGACTGCGGTACAGAAGGACTGTTACAGACAGCATAGGTTGGAGACAGGTGTTCAGAAACATCTTTCAGACAGCATAGGTTGGAGACTGGGGTGCAGAAAAACTATTGAGGAGAGCAGAGGTTGGAGACTGGGGTGCAGAAGGCCTGTTACAGAGAGCAGTGCTTGGAGACTGAGGTGCAGAAGAATCATTGCTGAGAGCAGAGTATTCAGACTGAGGTGCAGAAGTGTTGAAGAGAACAGAGGTTGAAGACTGTGGTGCAGAAGGATCGTTGCAGAGACCAGAGTTTGGAGATGGGTGCAGAAGGACTGACACAGAAATCAGTGGTTGGAGACTGGGGTGCAGAAGGCCTGATACAGAAAGCAGAGTTTGGACTCTGTGGTGTAGAAGGACTGTTACAGAGAGCAGAGTTTTAATACTGGGTTGCAGAAGGATGTTACAGAGAGCAGAGGTTGGAGACTGAGGTGCAGAAACACTGTTACAGATAGAAGAGTTTGGAGACTGAGGTTCAGATGGACCATTGCAGAGAGCAGAGGTTGGAGACCTAGGTGCAGAAGGATTGTTACAGAGAGCAGAGGTTGGAGACTGGGGTGCAGAAGAACTGATACAGAAAGCAGAGGTTGGATACTCGGGTGCAGAAGCACCCTTACAGTGAGCAGAGTTTGGAGACTGAGTTGCAGAAGGACTGTTGCAGAGAGCAGAGTTTGCAGACTGAGTTGCAGAAGTACTGTTACAGTGGGAAGAGTTTCGAGACTTTGGTGGAAAACGACTGATACAGAAGCAGAGGTTGGATACTGGGGTGCATAAAGACCCTTACGAAGAACAGAGTTTGGAGACTGTGGTACAGAAGGACTGTTACAGAGAGCAGAGGTTGGAAACTGGGGTGCAGAAGAACTTTTGTAGAGAACAGAGGTTGGAACTGGGTTGCAGGAGGATCGTTGGGGCAAGCAAAGTATGGAGACTGGGGTGGTGAAGGACTGTTTCAGAGAGCAGAAGTTGTAGACTGGGGTGTAGAAGGACTGTTGCAGAGAGCAGATGTTGGAGACTTGGGTGCAGAAAGACTGTTGCATAGAGCAGAGGTTGGAGACTGAGGTGCAGAAGGACTTTTACAGAGAGCAGACGTTGGAGACAGGCGTGCAGAAAGATCGTTGCAGAGAGCAGAGTTTGGAGACTGGGGTGTAGAAGGATCGTTAAAGAGAGCAGATTTTGGAGACTACAATGCAGAAGGACTTTTACAGAGAGCAGAGGTTGGAGACGGGAGTGCAGTAGGACATTTACAGAGAGAACATGTTGGAGACTGATGTGCAGAAAAACTGTTTCAGAGAGCAATGTTTCGAGACTGGGGTGCAGAAGAAGTGTTTCAGAGAGCAGAGGTTGCAGACTGAAGTACAGAAGGACCCTTACAGAGATCAGAGTTTGGAGACTGCGGTACAGAAGGACTGTTACAGAGAGCAAAGGTTGGAGACAGGTTTTCAGAAAGATCTTACAGACAGCATAGGTTGGAGACTGGGGTTCAGAAGGACTGTTGCGGAGAGCAGAGGTTGGAGACTGGGGTGACGAATGCCTGTTACAGAGAGCAGTGCTTGGAGATTAAGGTGCAGAAGAATCGTTGCTGAGAGCAGAGTTTTCAAACTGAGGTGCAGATGGACTGCTACAGAAAACAGAGGTTAGAGACTGGGGTGCAGAAGCCCGGTTACAGAGAGCAGAGGTTTTAGACTAAGGTGGAGAAGGACAGCTGCAGAGAATAGAGGTTGGAGACTGAGGTGCATAATGAGTGTTACAGAGAGCAGAAGTTGGAGACTGTGGTGCAGAAGGACTGATACAGAATGCAGAGCTTGATGACTTTGTGAAGAAGGACTGTTTCAGAGAGCAGAGGTTGGAGACTGAGGTGGGGAACAACTGTTACAGAGAGGAGAGTACAGAGAATGTGGTCTTGAGGTACTGATACTGAAACCGCGGTTGAAGACTGGGGTGCAGAAGGACCCTTACAGAGAACAGAGATGGGAAACTGTGGTACAGAAGGACTGTTACAGAGAGCAGAAGTTGGAGACTGGGGTACAGAATAATTGTTGTAGAGAACAGAGTTTGGAGACTGGGGTACAGAAGGACCATTGAAAATAGCAGAGGTTGGAGACTGGGTTTCAGAAGGATTATACAGAGAGCAGAGTTCGGAGACTGAGGTGCAGAAGCACTGTTGCAGAGAGCAGAGGTTGGCGATTGAGGCACAGTAAAACTGTTGCAGAGAGCAGAGGTTAAAGTCTAAGGTTAAGAATGACTGTTACAGAGAGCAGAGTTTAGAGACGGGGTGCAGAAGGACTGAAACAGAAAGCAGATTTTGAAGACTGGGGTGCACAAAAACCGTTACAGAGAGCACAGGTTGGAGACTGCAGTACAGAAGGACGGTTAAAGAGATAAATGGATGGAGACTTGCGTGGTAAACGACTCTTGCAGAGAGCAGATTTTGGAGACTGGGGTGCAGAAGGACTGTTGCAGCGAGCAGAGGTTTAAGACTTGGGTGCAGCAGGACTCTTGCAGAGAGCAGAGGTGGCAGAGTGAGGTGAAGAAGCACTGATACAGAGAGCAGAGTTTGGAGACTGTGGTGCAGAAGGACTGATACAGAAAGCAGAGGTTGGAGACTGGGGTGCAGAAGGACTGTTGCAAAGAGCAGAGGTTGAAGACTGGGGTGCAGAAGGATCATGCAGAGACCAGAGGTTTAATACTGAGGTGCAGAAGGACTTTTACAGAGAGCAGAGGTTGGATACTGAGGTGCAGAAAGACTGTTACAGAGAGCACAGGTTGGAGACTGAGGTGCAGAAGGACTGTTACAGAGAGCAGAGTTTGGAGACTGAGGTGCAGAAGGACTGCTACAGAGCAGACGTTGCAAATTGGGGTGCAGAAAGACCAATACCGAGAGCAGAGTTTGGAAACTGCGGTATAGAAGGATTGTAACAGATAGCAGAGTTTGAACACTGAGGTGCAGAACGACTATTACAGAGTGAAGATGTTGGAGACTGTGGTGAAGAAAGACTCTTACAGAGAGCAGATATTGGGGACTGGGGTGGAAAAGGAATGTTGCAGAGAGTAGAGTTTGGAAACTGGGGAGCAGAAGGATATTACAAAGAGCAGAGGTTGGAGATTGATGTGCAGTAGAATTCTCAAAGAGAGCAGAGTTTGGAGACTGGGGATCAGAAGAACTGATAGAGAAAGCAGAGATTGGAGTTTGTGGTGAAGAAAGACGGTAACAGAGAGCAGAGGTTGGAGACTGCAGTACAGAAGGACTGTTAAAGAGTGCAGAGGTGGAGCCTGGGGTGCAGAAGGACTGTTGCAGAGAGCAGACCTTGGTAACTAGGGTGCACAAGGACTGTTGCAGAGAGCAGAGTTTGGAGACTGGGGTGCAGTAGGACTGTTGCAGAAGTAGAGGTTGGAAACTAAGGTGCAGAAGGACTGTTACAGAGAGAAGAGGTTGGAGACTGTCGTGCTTAAGGACTGAAACAGAAAGCAGAGGTTGGAGACTGGGGTTAAGAAGGACTGTTTCAGAGAGCAGATTTTGGTGACTGGTTTGCAAAAGGACTGTTAAAGAGAGCAGAGGTTAGAGACTGGGGTGCTGAAGGACTGTTGCCAAGAGCAGAATTCAGAGAGTGAGAGGTGAAGAATTGTTGCAGAGAGAAGATTTTGGAGACTTGGGTGCAGAAGGACTGTTGCAGAGAGCACATATTGGAGACTGGGGTGCAGAAGGACTGTTAAAGAAAGCAGTGGTTGGAGACTGGATTGCAGACAGATTGTTACAGAGAGCAGAGTTTTGAGACTGGAGTGCATAAGGATCTTACAGAGAGCAGAGGTTGGAGACTCGGGTGTAGAAGGACTCTTGCCGAGAGCAGAGGTTGGAGACTGGGGTCGAGAAGAATCGTTTAAGAGAGAAGAGTTTGGAGACTGGGGTTCAGAAGGACTGTTACAGAGAGCAGAGGTTCGAGACTGGGTTCCAGAATTCCTGTTATAGAAAGCAGATGTTAGAAACTGTTGTGAAAAAGGACTGTTACAGAGAGCAGAGTTTAGAGACTGGGTTGCAGAAGAACTGTTACAGAGATCAGAGTTTTGAGACTGAGGTGCAGAAGGTTCGTTGCAGACAGCAGAGTTTTAAGACTAAGGTGAAAAAGGACTGTTGCTGAGAGCAGAGGCTGGAGACTTGGGATTAGAAGAACTGTTACAGAGTGCAGAGTTTGGAGACTGAGGTTCAGAAGGACTGTTACAGAAACCTGGTTGGAAATTGGGGTGTAGGAGGACCGTTACAGAGAGAAGAGTTTGGAGTCTGTGGTACAGAATGACTGTTACAGAGAGCAGATCTCGGAGACTGGGGAGCAGAAGGACTGTTGCAGAGGACAGAGGTTGGAGACTGTGGTGGAGAAGAATGTTACAGAGAGCAGAGTTTGAAAACTGGAGTGCAGAAGGATTTTACACCTAGCAGAGTTTGGAAAATTTGTTGCACACGAACTGTTGCAGAGAACAGACGTTGGAGACTGGGGTCCAGAAGTATCGTTGCAGAGAGCAGAGTTTGGAGACTTGGGTGCAGAAGGACTGTTGCAGACAGCCGATGTTAAAGACTGCGGTGTAAAAGGACTGTTTCAGAGAGCAGATTTTAGAGACTGGGGTGCAGATGAACTGTTATAGAGAGCAGAGATTGGAGACTGAGGTGCAGAAGGATAGATACACAGAGCAGAGTTTGGAAACTGGTGTTCAGAAGGACTGTTACAGAGAGCAGAGTTTGGAGACTGAGGTGCAGAAGGACTGTTACAGAAAGCAGAGGTTGGAAATTGGGGTTTAGAAGGACTGTTACAGAGAGAAGAGGTTGTAGACTGCGGTACAGAATGACTGTTAGAGAGAGCAGATCTAGGAGACTGGAGAGCAGAAGGACTGTTGCAGAGGACAGAGGTTGGAGACTGAGGTGGAGAAGAAATGTTACAGAGATCAGAGTTTGGAAACTGGAGTGCAGAAGTATCTTACACGTAGCAGAGGTTGGAGACTATGGTGCACAAGGATTGTTGCAGAGAGCAGAGGTTGAAGACTGGGGTCCAGAAGGATCGTTGTAGAGAGCAGAGTTTGGAGACTGGGGTGCAGAAGGACTTTTGCAGAGTGCAGATGTTGATGACTGGGGTGCAGAAGGACTGTTGCAGAGAGTATATTTTGGAGACTGGGGTGCTGATGGACTGTTACAGAGAGCAGAGGTTGGAGACTGAGTTGCAGAAGGACAGATACAGAAAGCAGAATTTGGAGACTGTTGCGCAGAAGGACTGTTACAGAGAGCACAGGATGGAGACTGGGGTTCAGATGGATCTTACAGGGAGCAGAGTTTGGAGACTGGGGTGCAAAAGGACTGTTGCAGAGAGTAGATGTTGGAGACTGGAATGCAGAAGGATCGTGGAGTGCAGAGGTTCAGACTCAGGTGCAGAAGTACTGTTACAGAGAGCAGAGGTTGGAGACTGAGTTGTAGAATGACTGTTACGAAGAGCAGAGTTTGGAGACTTAGGTGCCGAAGGACTGTTACAAAAAGCAGAGGTTAGAAATTGGGGTGCAGAAGGACCGTTACAGAGACCAGAGTTTGAAGACTGCGGTATAGAAGGACTGTTAAAGAGAGCAGAGGTGGGTTACTTGGGTGCAGAAGGACTGTTTCAGGAAGCACAGGTTGGAGACTGAGGTTCAGAAGGATAGATACAGAGAGCAGAGGTTGGAGACTGTGGTTTAGAAGGACTGATACAGAAAGCAGTATTTGGAGACTGGGTTGCTGAAGGATCTTACAGAGAGCAGTTTGGTGACTGCAGTACAGAAGGACTGTTACAGAGAGCAGATATTGGAGACTGGGGTTCAGAAGGATCGTGCAGTGACCAGAGGTTTCAGACTGAGGTTCAGAAGGACTGTTACAGAGAGCAGAGGTTGAAGACTGAGGTGTAAAAGGACTTTTACAGAGAGCAGATTTTGGAGACTCAGGTGTAGAAAAACTGTTACAGGAAGCAAAGTTTGGAAATTGGGGTGCAGAAGGACCGTTACAGAGAGCAGAGTTTGGAGACTGCGGTATAGGAATGTTACCAAGAGCAGAGGTTAGAGACTGGGGTTCAGAACGACTCTTACATAGAACACAGATTGGAGACTGAGGTGCAGAAGGATCGATAGAGAACAGAAGTTGAAGACTGGGCTTCAGACAGACTGATACAGAAAGCAGAGTTTGGAATCTGGGGTGTAGAAAGACCGTTAGGGAGAGCAGAGGTTGGAGACTGCGGTACAGAAGGACTGTTACAGAGAGCAGATCTCGAAGACTGGGGAGCAGAAGGACTGTTGCAAAGAACAGAGGTTTGAGACTCGGGTGGAAGGGAAATGTTACAGAGAACAGAGTTTGGAGAGTTTCAGAAGGATCTTACACAGAGAAGAGGTTGGAGACTGAAGTGCAGAAGGACTGTTAAAGAGAGTAGAGTTTGGAGACTGAGGTGCAGAAGTACCCTTGCTGAGAACAGAGTTTGGAGAATGAGGTGCAAAAGAAATGCTACAGAGAGCAGAGTTTGGAGACTGGGGTGCAGAAGAACTGTTGTAGAGAGAAGAGGTTGGAGACTGGGGTGCAGAAGGACTGTTGCAGAGAGCAGAGTTTGGAGACTGTGGTGCAGAAGGACTGTTGCAGAGAGCAGACGTTAGATACTGGGGTTAAGAAGGATCATTGCAGAGAGCAGAGTTTTGAGACTGGTGTGCAGAAAGACTGTTAGAGAGATTAGAGTTTGGAGACTGGGTTTTAGAAGGATGCTATAGAGGGTAGACATTGGAGACTGAAGTGCAGAAGGACTGTTAAAGAGGGTAGAGTTTGGAGACTGAGGTGCAGAAGTACCCTTGCAGAGAACAGAGTTTGGAGACTGAGGTGCAGAAGAAATGCTACAGAGAGCAGAGTTTGAAGACTGAGGTGCAGAAGAACTGTTGCAGAGAGCAGAGGTTTGAGACTGGGTTGCAGATGGACTGTTGCAGAGAGCAGAGATTGGAGACTGCGGTGCAGAAGGACTGTTGCAGAAAGCAGAGGTTGGAGATTGAGGTGCAGAAGTCCTTTTACATAAAGCAGAGGTTGGAGACTGAGGTGCAGAAGTCCTGTTACATAGAGAAGAGGTTGGAGACGGTGGTGCAGAGGGATCGTTGCAAGGAGCAGAGCTTGAAGACAGGGGTGCAGAAGGATCTTACATAGAGCAGAATTAGAGACTGAGGTGCAGAAGGACTGTTATAGAGAACAGAGTTTGGAGACTGGTTTACAGACGGATCTTACAGAGAGCAGAGGTTGGAGACTGAGGTGCAGAAGGACTGTTACAGAGAGCAGCATTTGGAGACTGAGGTGTAGAAGGACTGATACAGAGAGCAGAGTTTGGAGACTCAGGTGCAGAAGGACTGTTATAGGGTGTAGAGTTTGGAAATTGGTGTGCAGAAGGACCGTTTAAGAGAGCAGAGTTTGTAGACTGCAGTATAGAAATACTTTTACAGAAAGCAGAGGTTGGAGACTGGGGTGTAGAAGAAATGATGCAGAGAGCACAGGTTGGAGACAAAGGTACAGGAAGATAGATACAGAGAGCAATGTTGTGAGACTGGGGTTCAGAAAAACTGATACAGAAAGCAGAGTTTAGAGACTGGGGTGAAGAAAGACCGTTATGGAGAGCAGAGGTTGGAGACTGTGGTACAGAAGGACTGTTACAGAGAGCAGAGGTTGGAGACTGGGCAGCAGAAGGACTGTTGCAGAGGACAGAGGTTGGAGACTGGGGTGCCACTTTACACTTGCCGAAAGCAGAGTTTAAAAACTGGGATGGAAAATGAATGTTAAAGAGAGCAGAGTTTAAAAACTGGAGTGCAGAAGGATCTTACAGAGAGCAGAGGTTGGAGACTGTGGTGCAGAAGGACTGTTGCAGAGAGCAGAGGATGGAGACTGGGGTTCAGAAGAAACGTTGCAGGGAGCAGAGGCTCGAGACTGGGGTGCAAAAAAACTTTTGCAGAGAGCAGAGGTTGGAGACTGGAGTGCAGAAGGACTGTTAGAGAGAGCAGAGGTTGGAGACTGAGGTGCAGAAGGAATGTTACAAGAGCAGAGTTTGAAGACTGGGCTGCAGAAGGACTGTTACAGAGAGCAGAGGTTGGAGACTGGGGTTCAGATGGATCTTACAGAGAGCAGAGTTTGAAGACTGGGGTGCAAAAGGACTGTTGCATTGAGCAGAGGTTAGAGACTGTGGTGGAGAAGAATCTATGTAGTGAGAAGTGGCTGGAGACTGGGGTGCTGATGGCCTGTTACATAGAGCAGAGGTTGCAGACTGGCTTTTAAAAGTCCAGTTACAGAGAGCAGAGTTTGGAGACTGTTTGCAGAAGGACTGTAACAGAGTGCAGATTTTAAAGACTGGGTTCTAGAAGGATCTTACAGAGAGCAGAGTTTGGAGAATGAGGTGCAGAAGGACTGTTACAGAGAGCAGATGTTGGAGACTGAGGTTAAGAAGGACTGCTACAGAGAGCAGTTATTGGAGACTGGGTTACTGAAGAATCTTACAGAGAGCAGAGGTTTGAGACTGAGTTGCAGGCGGACTTTTACAGAGAGCAGTGGTTGGAGACTGGGGTGCAAAAGGATTCTTCAGAGAGCAGAGGTTTCAGACTGAGGTGTAGAAAGAGTGTTACAGAGAACAGAGGTTGGAGACTGAGGTGCAGAAGGACTGTTACTGGAAGCAGAGTTTGGAAATTGGGGTGCAGAAGGACCGTTACAGAAATCGGAGTTTGGAGACTGCGGTATAGGACTGTTACCGAGATCAGAGGTTGGAGACTGGGGTGCAGAATGACTTTTACATAGAGCACATGTTGGAGACAGAGGTGCAGAAAGATAGACACAGAGAACAGAGTTTGGAGACTGGGGTTCAGACAGACTGATACAGAAAGTAGAGGTTTGAGACTGAGATGTAGAAGGACCGTTAGAAAAAGAAGAGGTTGGAAACTGGGGTGGAGAAGGACTGTTTCAGAGAGTAGATGTTGGATACTGGGGTGCAGAAGAACTGTTGCAGAGAGCAGAATTTGGAGACTAAGGTGCAGAAGGATTGTTGCAGGGAGCAGATTTTTGAGACTGAAGTGCTTAAGGACTCTTGCAGACAACAGAGGTTGGAGAATGGGGTGCAGAAGGACCGTTGCAGAGAGCAGAGTTTGGAGACTGCAGTAGAGAAGGACTTTTGAGAGGTGAGATGAAGTACAGAAGGACTGCTGAGAGGTGAGATGAAGAAGGACTGTTACAGAAAGCAGAGTCTGTAGACTTGGGTGCAGAAGGATCATTGCACAGAGCAGAGTTTTCAGACTGAGGTGAAGAAGGACTATTTCAGAGATCAGAGGTTGGAGACTGGGGTGCAGAAAGACTTTTGCAGAGAGCTGAGGTTTGATACTGGGTTTCAAAAGGATCCTTGCAGAGAGCAGAGTTTGGAGACTGGGGTGATAAACGATTGATACAGAGAGAAGAGTTTTGAGAATGGGGTGCAGAAAGACGATTGCAGAGAGCAGAGTTTAGGGACTGATGTGCAGAAAAACTGTTACAGAGAACAGAAGTCGTAGACTGGGGTTCAGAAAGACTGTTGCAGAGTTCAGAGGTTGGGGACTGGGGTGCAGAAACAGTGTAGCAGAGAGCAGAGGTTGGAGACTGGGGTGTCGAAATACTTTTGCAGAGAGCAGACGTTGGAGACTGGGATGCAGAAGGATCGTTGGAGAAAGCAGATGTTGGATACTGGGGTATAATAAGATGTTTGCAGAGAGCAGAGTTTAGAGACTGGGGTGCAGAAGGACTGTTGAATACAGCAGAGGTTGGAGACTGAGGTGCAGAAGGACTGTTACAGAGAGAAGAGGTTTTAGACTGGGGTGCAGAATAACTGATACAGAAAGAAGATTTTGAAGACTGGGGTGCAGAAGGACTGTTACAGAGAGTAGATTTTGTAGCCTGTGGTGCAGAAGGACAGCTGCAGAGAACAGAGGTTGGATACTGGGGTGCACAAGGGCCGTTCCAGAGAGATAAGATTGGAGACTGAGGTGCAGAATGACTGTTACAGAGAGCAAAGTTTGGAGAACGGGGTTCAGGAGGATCTTACAGAGAGCAGACGTTGGAGACTGGGATGCAGAAGGATCGTTGCAGAGCGCAGAAGTTGGAGACTGGGGTGTAGAAGGACTTTTGCAGAGAGCAGAGGTTGGAGACTGGGGTGCAGAAGGCCTGTTACAGAGAGCAGAGTTTGGAGACTGGGTTGCAGAAATCCTGTTACAGAAAGCAGATGTTGGAGACTGGGGTGCAGAAGGATTGTTACAAATAGCACAGTTTGGAGACTGTTGTTTAAAATGATTGTTGCAGAAAGCAGAAGTTTCAGACTGAGGCTTAGAAGAACTGTTACAGAGAGCAGAGGTTTGAAATTGGGGTGTAGAAGGACAGTTATAGAGAGAAGAGCTTGGAGACTGCCATACAGAAAGACTGTTACAGAGCAGCGTTTGTAGACGGGGTCCAGAAGGACCTTTGCAGAGAGCAGATTTGGGATACTGGAATGCAGAAGGATTGTTACAGAGAGCAGAGATTGAAGAGTGGGGTGCAGAAGGACAATTACAGAGAGCAAAGAATGGAGACTGAAGTGCAGAAGGACTTTTACAGAGAGCAGAGTTTGGAGAGTGAGTTGTAGAAAGATCGTTGCAGAGAGAAGAGTTTGGAGACTGGGGTGCAGAAGGCCTGTTAAAGATAGCAGACTTTGGAGACTGAGTTGCAGAAGACCAGTTACAGAGAGCAGATGTTTGAGACTGGGGTGCAGAAGGATTGTTACAGATATGACAGTTTGGAGATTGGGGTTTTGAAGGATTGTTGCAGAGAGCAGAGATTTTTGATTGAGGCTTATAAGGACTGTTACAGAGAGCAGAGGTTGGAATCTGAGGTGCAGAAAGACTGTTACAGAAAGCAGAGGTTGGCAATTGCGGTGTAGAAGGACCGTTATAGAGAGAAGAGGTTGGAGATTGCAGTATAGAAGGAGTGTTAGAAAGAGCAGAGTTTGGAGACTTTGGTGCGGAAGGACTATTGTAGAGAGCAGATGTTGGAGACTGGGGTGCAGAAGGACTGTTACAGAGAGCAGAGGTTGGATACTGCGGTACAGAAAGACCATTACAGAGAGCAAATGTTGGAGACTGAGGTGCAGAAGGACTTTTAGAGAGAGCCGAAGTTGGATACTTGGGTGCAGAAGCACTTTTACAGAGAGGAAGGGTTGGAGAAAGGGAGGCAAAAGAATCATACAGAGAGCAGAGTATGGAGACTAGGGTGCAGAAGAACTGTTGCAGAGAGCAGAGGTTAGGACTGAGGTTCAGAAGGATCTTTGCAGAGAAAAAAGGTTGGAGACTGGGGTGCAGAAAGACTGTTAAAGAGAGCAGAGATTCGATATTTTCTTGCAGAAGAACTGTTACAGAGAGCAGAGGTTGGAGACTGGGGTGCAGTAAGCCTGTTACAGACAGCAGAGTTTGGAGACTGAGGCGCAGAAGGACTGTTACAGTGAGCAGATGTTGGAGACTGAGGTGCAGAAGGATTGGTACAGAGAGAAGAGTTTGGAGACTAGGTGTAGAAGGACTGTTACAGAGTGCAGAGGTTGGAAACTGTGGTGAAGAAGGATCGTTGCAGAGAGCAGAGGTTGGAAACTGAGGTGCAGAATGATCATTACAGAGAGCAGTTGTTGGAGACTAGGGTCAGAAAGACAGTTACAGAGAGCACAGATTGGAGATTAAGGTGCAGAAGAAATGTTGCAGTGAGCAGAGAATAGAGACTGCGGTACAGAAGTACTGTTACAAAGAGAAGACCGTGGAGAGTAGGGTGCAGAAGAAATGTCACCTAGATCAGACTTTGAAAACTGGGGTGCAAAAGGATGTTACAGAGAGCAGAGGCTGGAGACTGGGGTCAGAAGGACTGTTGCAGAGATCAGACGTCGGTGACAAAGGTGCAGAAGGATCGTTGAAGAGAGCAGAGGTTGGAGACTGAGGTGCAGAAGGATCGCAACAGAGAGCAGAGTTTGGAGACCGGGCTACAGTAGGATAGCTACAGAGAGCACAGGTTGGAGACTGGGATGCAGAAGAAATGTTTAAGAGAGCAGAGGGTGGAGACTGGGGTGCAGAAGGACTGTAGCAGAGAGCAGAATTTGGAGACTGTTGTGTAGAAGGACTGTTGCAGAGAGCAGACGTTGAAGACTGGGATGCAGAAAGATCGTTGAAGAGAGCAGATGTTGGAGACTGGTTTGTAGAAGGACTTTTGCACAGAACAGAGGTTGGAGACTGGGGTGCAGAAGGACTGTTGTGGAGAACAGAGTTTGGAGACTGAGGTGCAGAAGGACTGTTACAGAGAGCCTAGGTTTTAGACTAAGGTGCAGAATAACTGATACAGAAAGTAGAGTTTGGAGACTAGGGTGCAGAAGGACTGTCACAGAGAGTAGACTTTGTTGCCTAGGTGTAGAAGGACTGCTGCAGAGAACATATGTTGGATACTGGGATGCAGAAGGGCCGTTGCAGAGAGATGAGGTTGGAGAATGAGGTGCAGAATGACTGTTACAAAGAGCAAAGTTAAAAGAACGGGGTGCAGAAGGATTTTTCAGAGAGCAGATGTTTGAGACTTGGGGGCAGAAGGACTGTTGCAGAGAGCAGAGGTTGGAGACTTAGGTGCAGATGAATCGTTACAGAGAGAAGAGTTTGGAGACTGGGGTGCAGAAGGCCTGTTACAGAGAGCAGACTTTGGAGACTGAGTTGCAGAAAACTTGTTACAGAGAGCACATGTTTGAGACTGGGGTGCAGAAGGATTGTTACAGATATCACAGTTTGGAGACTGGGGTTTAGAAGGATTGTTGCAGAGAGCAGAGGTTTAAGACTGAGTCTTAGAAGGACTGTTACAGAGAGCAAAGGTTGGAGTCTCACGTCCAGAATGATTGTTTCAGAAAGCAGAGGTTGGCAATTCGGGTGCAGAAGTACCATTATAGAGAGAAGAGGTCGGAGACTGCGGTACAGAAGAACTGTTACAGAGAGTAGACGTTGGAGACAGAGGTGCAGAAGGATTGTTACAGAGAGCATAGATTGGAGACTTGGGTGCAGAAGGAAAATTACAGAGAGCAAAGGATGGAAACTGAGGTGCAGAAGGACTTTTACAGAGAGCAGAAGTTGGAGACGGAGGTTCAGAAGGATCGTTGCAGAGAGAAGAGTTTGGAGACTGTGGTGCAGAAAGACTGTTACAGAAAGCAGAGGTTGGCAATTGGGAAGCAGATGAACCGTTACAAAGAGAAGAGGGTCGAGACTGCGATACAAAAGGTCCTTTACAGAGAGCAGAGTTTGGAGACTGGGTAGAAGAAGGATCGTTGCAGAGAGCAGATGTTGGAGACTAGGGTGCAGAAGGACTATAACAGAGAGCAGAGGTTGGAGACTGTGGTGCAGAAGACATGTTGTAGAGAGCAGAGTTAGGAGACTTGGGTGCAGAAGGACTGATACAGAGAGAAGAGGTTGGAGACTGGGGTGCAGAAGGATCGCTGTAGAGAGCAGAGTTTGGAAACTAAGGTGCAGAAGGATCGTTACACAGAGCAGTGTTTGGTAACTGGGGTGCAGAAGAACTGTTGCAGAGAGCAGAGGTTGGTGACTTGGGTGCAGAAGGACTGTTACATAGAGCAGAGTTTGGAGATGGGGTGCAGAAGGACTGTTGCAGAGAGCCGAGGTTGGAGTCTGAGGTTAAGAAGGATCGCTGCAGAGAGAAGAGGTTGGTGAGTAGGGTGCAAAAGGCCTGATAAAGAGAGCAGAGATTGGAGACCGGGGTGCAGAAGGCCTGTTACAGAGAGCAGAGTTTGCAGACTGGGGTGCAGAAGGACTGTTGCAGAGAGCAGATGTTGGAGATTTAGGTTCAGACAGACTGTTACAAAGAGCAGAGGTTGGAGACTGGGATGCAGAATAACTGATATACAAAGGAATGTTTGGAAACTGGGGTGCAGAAGGACTTTTACATACAGCAGAGTTTGGAGACTGCGGTACAGAACTGTTACAGAGAGCAGATTTTGGAGCCTGGGATGCGGAAGCATTGTTACAGATAGGACATATTGGGGACTGGGGTGCAGAAGGATCGTTGCAAAGAGCAGAGGTTTCAGACTGAGGCTTAGAAGGACTATTACACAGAGCAGAGGTTAGAGTCTGAGGTGCACTAGAACTGTTACAGAGAGCAGAGTTTGGAGACTGGGGTGCAGAACGACTATTAAAGAGAGCAGAGGTTGGAGACTGAGGTGCAGAAAGATCATTTCTGAGAGCAGAGTTTTGAGTCTTAGGTGCAGAAAGACTTTTAGAGAGAGGAGATGTAGGAGACAGGGGTGCAAAACGATTATTACAGAGAGACGAGGAAGGAGACTGGGGTGCAGAAGGATCATTGCAGAGAGAAAAGGTTGGAGTATGAGGTGCAGAAGGATCGCTGCAGAGAGCAGAAGTTGAAGACTGGGGTGCAGCAGGACAGTTACACAGAGCAGAGTTTGGAGAATGAGGTGCAGAAGGATCGTTGCAGAGAGAAGAGGTTCAGACTGAGGCTTAGAAGGACTGTTACAGAGAGCAGAGGTTGGAATCTGAGGTGAAGAAGGACTGTTACAGAAAGCAGAGGTTGGCAGTTGAGGTGCAGAAGGACCGTTATAGAGAGAAGAGGTTTGAGACTGCGGTACAGAAGGACTGTTAGAGAGAGCAGAGTTTGGAGACTTTGATGTAGAAGGACCGTTGTAGAGAGCAGATTTGGAGACTAGGGTGCAGAAGGACTGTTACAGAGAGCAGACGTTTGAGACTAAGGTGCAGAAGATTGTTAGAGAGAGCAGAGGTTGGAGAATGGGGTACAGTAGGACCATTACAGAGAGCAAATGTTTGAGAGTGAGGTGCAGAAGGACTTTTACAGAGAGCAGAAGTTGGATACTGCGGTGTAGAACGACTGTTAGTGAGAGGAGAGGTTGGAGAAAGGGATGCAAAAGGATCTTACAGAGAGCAGAGTCTGAAGACTGGGGTGCAGAAAGACTGTTGCAGAGAGCAGAGGTTGGAGATTAGGTGCAGAAGGATCGTTGCAGAGAGAAGAGTTTGGAGACTGGGGTGCAGAAAGACTGTTACAGAGAGCAGAGATTCGAGATTGGGGTGCAAAAGAACTGTTACATAGAGCAGAGGTTAAAGATTGGGGTGCAGAAATTCTGTTACAGAGAACAGAGGTTGGATACTGAGGTGCAGAAAGACTGCTACAGCGAGCAGAGTTTGGAGACTGAGGTGTAGAAGGATTGGTACAGAGAGAATAGGTTGGAGACTGAGGTTTAAAAGCACCGTTACAGAGAGCAGAGGTTAGAATCTGTGGTGCAGAAGGATCATTGCAGAGAGCAGAGTTTGGAAACTGAGGTGCAGAAGGATCATTGCAGACAGCAGAGGTTGGATACTGAGGTGCAAAAGCACCGTTACAGAGAGCAGAGGTTGAAGACTGGGATAAGAACGACAGTTACAAAGAGCACAGTTTGGAGACGAGGGTGTAGAAGAAATGTTGCAGTGAGCAGAGATTTGAGACTGGGGTGCGGCAGGCCTGTTACAGAGAGCAGATGTTGGAGACTGGGTTGCAGAAGGACCGTTGTAAGTAGCAGAGGTTGGAGACTGGGTTGGAGAAGAATGTTACAGAGAGCAGAGTTTGGAAACTGGGGTGGAGAAGAACATTACAGAGAACAGATGTTGGACACTAAGATGCAGAAGGAGTGTTAAGGAGAGGAGACGTTGGAGACTGGGATGCAGAAGGATCGTTGCAGAGAGCAGAGGTTGGAGACTGGGGTGCAGTAGGACGGTTGCAGAGAGCAGAGGTTAGAGCCTGAGGTGCAGAAAAACTGTTACAGAGAGCAGAGTTTAAAGATTGAGGTGCAGAAGGATTGTTGAAGACAGCAGAAGAAGGAGACGGAGTTGCAGAAGAATCTTTTCAGAGAGCAGAGGTGGAGACTGGGCTGCAGAAGGATCGTTACAGAGAGCACAGGTGAGAGACTGGGGTGCAGAAGGACTGTTACAGAGAAAACAGCTTAAAGCCTGGGGTGCAAAAGGAAGGTTGCACAAAGCAGAGGTTGGAGACTGGGGTGCAGAAGGACTGTTGAAGAGAGCTGAGTTTTGAGACTGAGATGCAGAACGAGTGTTACACAGAGAAGACGATGGAGATTGGTTTGAAGAATTATGATTCAGAAAGCTGAAGTGGAAGCCTGAAGTGCATAAAGACCGTTAAAGAGAGCAGAGGTTGGAGACTGGTGTGCAGAAAGACTGTTTCAGAGAGCAGAGTTTGGAGACTGGGTTGCAGAAGGCCTGCTACAGAGAGCAAAGTTTGGAGACTGTGTTGCAGAAGGACTCTGTGTTGCAGAGCAGACTTTTGAGGCTGGGTTGCAGAAAAACTGATATAGAGAGCAGAGTTTTGAGGCTGAGTATCAGTAGGATCTTACAGAGAGCAGAGGTTGGTGACTGAGGTGCAGGACGACTGTTACAGAGAGCAGTGGTTGGAGACTGTGGTGCAGAAGGATCGTGCAGAGAGCAGAGGTTTCAGACTGAGGTGCAGAAGGACTGTTACAGAGAGCAGAGGATAAAGACTGAGGTGCAGAAGGACGGTTACAGAGAGCAGAGTTTTGTGACTGAGGTGCAGAAGGACTGTTACAGAAAGCAGAGGTTGGAAATTAGAGTGCAGAGGGACCATTACAGAGACCAGAGGTTGGAGACTGAGGTATACAAAGACTGTAACAGAGAGCCGAGGTTGGAGAATATGGTGAAAAAGGACTGTTACAGAGAGCAGAGGTTGGAGACTGGGGTGCAGAAAGACTGTTAAACAGAGCAGAGGTTGAAGACTGGAGTGTAAAAGGACTGTTGCAGAGAGCAGAGGTTGGAGACTTGGGTGCAGAAAGACTGTTAATCAGAGCAGAATGTGGAGACTGAGGTGCAGAAGGACTGTTACAGAGACCAGAGTTTGGAGACTGGTGTGTAGAAGGACTTTTTCCGATAGCAGAGGTTAGAAACTGGGGTGAAGAAGGACTGTTGCAGGGAGCAGGTGTTGGAAACATGGGTGCAGAATGACTTTACAGAGAGTAGAATTTGGAGATTGAGGAGTAGAAGACTGTTGCAGATAGCAGAGGTTGGACACTGGGGTGCAGAAGAACTGATACAGAAAGCAGAGGTTGGGGACAGAGGTGCAGAAGGACCATTACAGAATGCAGTGTTTGGAGACTGCAATTCAGGAGGACTGCTACAGAGAGCAAAGTTAGGAGACTGCAGAAGACAAGAACTGTTTTAGAGTGAAGACGTTGGAGACTTGTGTGCAGAAGAACTGTTGCAGAGAGTAGAGGTAATAGACTGAGATGAAGAAAGACTGTTACAGAGAGCAGACTTTGGAGACTGGGGTGCAGAAGGACTGATACAGAGAGCAGAGTTTGAAGCCTGGGGTCCCAAAGGCCTGTTACAGAGCAGAGTTTAGAGACTGGGTACAGAAGGGCTGTTACAGAGAGCAGAGTTTGGAGACTGGGTTGCAGAAGAATATTACATAGAGCAGAGTTTGGAGACTGCGGTGCAGAAGGATTGTTACAGAGAGCAGAGGTTGGCGACTGGGGTCCAGTAGGATTATTGCAGAGAGCATAGGTTGTAGACTGGTGTGCAGAAGGATCATTGCAGAGAGCAGAGGTTGGAGACTTGGGTGCAGAAGTACGGTTGCAGAGAGCAGATGTTAAAGACTGGGTTGCAGAAGGATCGTTGCAGAGAGCAGAGATCGAAAACTAGTTTGCAGAGGGACTGTTACACAGAGCAGAGGTTTAAGACTGGAGGGTAGAAGGACTGTTTCAGAGAGCAGAGTTTGGATACTGTGGTGCAGAAGGATTGTTGCAGATAGCAGAGGTTGGAAACTGGGGTGAAGAAGGACTGTTGCAGGAAGCAGGTGTTTGAGACATGGGTGCAGAAGGACTTTTGCAGAGAGGAGAATTTGGAGACTGAGGTTCAGAAGGACTGTTGCAGATAGCAGAGGTTGGAGACTTGAAATCAGTAGGATCTTTCAAAGAGCTGAGTTTGGGGACTGGAATACAGAATGACTTTTTCGGAAAGCAGAGTTTGGAAACTGGGGTGCATAAGACCGTTGCTGAGAGCAGAGGTTAAAGATAAGACAATATAATAAAAATGGAAGAAATGATTTACAGTAGAAGGGGTAGAGAGAGAAAAGGGGAGGGGAGGGGATGTAAGGGGGATTGTAGAGAATAGGACTGACAGCACAATGCATCAGACACTAGAAAGGCAATATGTCTATCAATGGAAGGGTAACTGATGTGATACAGCAATCTGTATACGAGGTAAAGTTGGGAGTTCATAACCCGCGTGAATCAAACTGTGAAACATGATGTATTAAGAACTGTGTAAGGTTTTGAACGACCAACAATTAAAAAAAAAACTGATGTGCAGAAGGATCGTTGCAGAGAGCAGAAGGCCTCTTAAAGAGAGCAGAGTTTGGTACTGGGGAGCATTAAAAACTGTTACAGAGCATAGTTTGAAGACTGGGTTGCAGAAGATAATTTCAGAGAGCAGAGTTTGGAGACTGAGGTGCAGAAGGACTATTACAGAGAGCAGAGGTTGGAGAGTGGGTCGGAGAAGGACTGTTTAAGAGAGCAGAGGTTGGATACTGGGGTATAGAAGGACTGTTGAAGAGGGCAGATGTTGGAGATTGGGGTGCAAAAAGACTGTTGCAGAGAGCAAAGTTTGGAGACTAAGTTGTAGAAGGACTGTTACAGAGTGCAGATGTTTGAGACTGGGGTGCAAAAGGATAGTTGTAGAGAGCAGAATTTGGAGACTGAGGTGTAGAAAGATTATTGCAGAGAGCAGAGGTTAGAGACTGGGGTGCAGAAGCATCGTTACAGAGAGCAGAGGTTTGAGACTAGAGTGCAAAAGGACTTTTACGGAGAGCACCGGTAGGAGACTCGGGTGCAGAAGAAATGTTGCAGAGAGCAGAGGTTGGAAATGAGGGTGCAGAAGGACTCTTGCAGAAAGCAGAGGTTAAAGACTGAGGTGCAGAAAGATTGTTAAAGAGAGCAGAGGTTGGAGACTGGGGTGAAGAAGGACAAATAAGAGAGCAGATGTTGGAGACTCTGGTACAGAAGGACTGCTATAGAGAGCAGAGGTTGGAGACTGGGGTGCAGAACGACTGTTGCAGAGAACCGAGCTTTGAGACGAGGGTGCAGAAACACCTTTGCAGAGAGCAGAGGTTGGAGACTGAGGTGCAGAATTATTGTTACAGAGAGCAGAGTTTGGAGACTGCGGTACAGAAGATCTATTACAGAGAGTAGAGTTTGGAGACTCGGGTGCAGAAGGACCTTTACAGAGAGCAGAGATTGGAGACTGGGGTACAAAAGGACTTTTACAGTGAGCAGAGATTGGAGTCTGGGGAGCGGAAGGACTTTTGCAAGGACAGAGGTTTAAGACAGGGTTGTAGAAAGACCAATGCAGATAGCATAGATTGGAGACTGAGGTGCAGAAGGATTGTAACAGAGAGCAGAGTTTGGAGACTGTGGTGCAGAACTGTTACAGAGAGTAGAGTTTGGAGACTGGGGTACAGAAGCATATTACAGCGAGCAGAGGTTAGAGATTGGGGTGAAGAAGGACTTCTGCAGAGAGCAGAATTTGAAGACTGAGGTGCAGAAGGATTGTTACAGAGAGCAGAGGTTGGATACTGGGGTGAAGAAGGACTTGTGCATAAAGCAGAAGTTGGAGATTTGGGCGCAGAAGGAACTGTTGCAGAGAGAAGAGGTTGGAGACTGAGGTGCAGAAGGCCTGTTATAGAGCAGAGGATTGAGACAGGAGTGCAGAAGAAATGATTCAAAAAGCAGAGGTTGAAGACTGGGGTACAGGAGGACCATTATCAGAGATCAGAGGTTGGAGTCTCCAATAAAGATGGACTCTTACAAAGAGAAGAGTTTGGAGACTGGGGTGCAAAAGGACTGTTGCAGAGAGTAGATGATGGAGAGTGGGGTCCAGAAGGACTATAGCAGAGAGCAGATGTTAGAGACAAAGGTGCAGAAGGACAGTTACACAGAGCAGAGTTTGGAGACTGGGGTGCAGATAGATTATTGCAGAGAGAAGAGTTTTCAGACTGAGGTACAGAATAACTGTTGCAGAGAGCAGATGTTTGAGACTGGGGTGCCAAAGGATCTTTGCAGAGAGCAGAGCTTGGAGACTGAGGTGCAGAAGGATCGTTGTGGAGAGCAGAGGTTCGAGACTGGGGTGCAGAAGGATCATTACAGAGAGCAGAGTTTGGAGACTAGGGTGCAGAAGGAATGTTGCAGAGAGCAGAGTTTGGAGACTTGGGTGCAGAAGGACTGATAGAGAAAGCAGATGTTGGAGACTGGGGTGCTGTAGGACCGTTACAAAGAGCAGAGGTTGGAGAATCCGGTATAGAAGGACTGTTACAGAGAGCAGAGTTTGGAGACTGGGGTGCAGAAGGACTGATAGAGAAATCAGATGTTGGAGACTGGGATTCAGAAGTCCCGTTATAGAAAGCAGAGGTTGAAGAATCCGGTACATATGGACTGTTACAGAGAGAAGAGGTTGGAGACTGGCTTGCAGAAGACTGTTGTAGAGAGCAAATTTTGGAGACTGAGGTGTAGAATTATTGTCACAGAGAGCAGAGTTTGGAGACTGGATTTCAGAAGTACTGTTACAGCGAGCAGCGGTTGAAGACTAGTGTGCAAAAGGATCTTGCAGAGAGCAGAGTTTAGAGACTAGGGTGCAGAAGGACTGTTGTAGAGAGCAGATGTTGGAGACTGGGGTCCAGAAGGATCCTTGCAGAGAGCAGAGTTTTCAGACTGGGGTGCACAAGGCCTGTTACAGACAGCAGAGGTTGTAGAGTGGGGTGCAGAAGGACTGTTACAGAGAGCAGAGTTTGCAGACTGGGTTTCAATAGGGTCGTAAAGAGAGATGAGGTTGGAGACTGAGCTACAGAAAAACTGTAACAGAGAACAGAGTTTGGAGACTGGGGAGTAGAAGGATAGATGGGGCCAGCAGATTATGGAGACTGGGGTGTAGAAGGACTGTTGCAGAGAGAAGAGGTTGGAGACTGGGGTGTAGAAGGACTGTTGCAGAGAGCCGACGTTGGAGACTGGGGTGCACAAGGATCATTGAGGCGAGCAGAGTATAGAGACTGGAGTGTAGAAGGACTGTTGCAGAGAGCAGAGGTTGGAGTCTGGGGTGTAGAAGGACTGTTTCAGAGAGCAGATGTTGGAGACTTGTGTGCAGAAGGACTCTTTCATAGAGCAAAGATTGGAGACTGAGGTACAGAAGCACTGTTACAGAGAGCAGAGTTTGGAGACTGAGGTGCAGAATGATGGTTGCAGAGAGCACAGGTTGGAGACTGGGGTGCAGAAGGAATGTTGCAGAGAGCAGTATTCGGAGTCTTGGGTGCAGAAGGACTGTTGCAGAAAGCAGAGGTTGGAGACTGAGGTGCAGAAAGACTGTTACATTGAGCAGAGTTTGGAGACTCGGGTACAGAAGGACTGATAGAGAAAGAAGATGTTGGAGACTGGGTGCAGAAGGACCGTTTCAGAGAGCAATTGTTGGAGAATCCGGTACAGAAGGACAGTTATAGCGAGCAGAGTTTGGAGACTGGTTTGCAGAAAGATCTTACAGAGAGCAGATGTTTGAGACTGGGGGTGCAAAAAAAATGTTGTAGAGAGCAGAGGTTGGAGATTGGGGTGCAGAATGTTCGTTACAGAGAGTAGAGGTTGGAGACTGGGGTTCTGAAGGCCTCTTACAGAGAGCAGAGTTTGGAGAGTGGGGTACCGAAGGCCTGTTAGAGAGCAGAGTTTAGAGACTGGAGGCAGAAGGACTGTTACAGAGAGCAGAGTTTGAAGACTGGGTTTCAGAAGGGTCTTACAGAGAACAGAGTTTGGAGACTGAGGTACGTAAGGACTGTTACTAAGAGCAGAGGTAGGAGACTGGGTGCAGAGGATTATTGCAGAGAGCAGAGATTTCAGACTGAGGTACAGAAGAACTGTTGCAGAGAGCAGATGTTGTAGACTGGGTTACACAGGACTGTTACAGCGAGCATAGGTATGAGACTGGGGTGCAGAATTATCGTTGCAGAGAGTAGAGGTTTAAGACTGGGGTGCAGATGGACTGACACAGAGAGCAGAGTTTGGAGACTGGGGTGCAGAAGGCCTGTTAAAGAGAGCAAAGTTTGGAGACTCTTGTGATGAAGGACTGTTTCAGAGAGAAGAGTTTTGAGACTGGGTTGCAGAAGGATCTTACAGAGAGCAGAGTTTGGAGACTGAGGTGCAGAAACACTGTTACAGAGAGTGGACATTGGAGACTGAGGTGAAGAAGCACTATTATAGAGAGCAGAGTTTGGAGACTGAGGTGCAGAAGGATTGTTACAGAGAGCAGAGTTTAAACACTGGGGTGAAGAAGGACTGTTGCACAGAGCAGAGGTTTTAGACTGTGATGTAGAAAGACTGTTGCAGAGAGTAGAGGTCAGAGATTGGGGTCGAGAAAGAATGTAGCAGAGAGCAGACTTGGAGACTAAGGTGCAGAAGTACTGTTACAAAGAGCAGAGTTTGGGGAAGGGGTGGAGAAGTACCCTTAGAGAGAGAAGAGGTTGGAGAATGCAGTACAGAAGAACTGTTACAGAGAGAAGAGATTGGAGACTGGGGTTGAGAATAACTGTTGAAGAGAGCAGATGTTGGACACTGGGGTGCAAAAGCACTGCTTCAGAGAGCAGATGATGGAGACTGGAGTGAAGAAGGACTGTTTCAGAGACCAGAGATTGCACACTGAGTTGCAAAAGGACTGATGTAGGGAACAGATATTGGAGCCTGGGGTGCAGAAGGATTGTTTAGGCGAGCAGAGTATGGAGACTAGGGTGTAGAAGGACTTTTGCAGAGAGCAGATGTTGGAGACTTGGGTGCAGAAGGACTGTTGCATAGAGCAGTGATTAAAGACTGAGGTACAGAAAAACTGTTACAGAGAGCAGAGTTTGGAGACCAGGGTGCAGATGGATCATTGCAGAGAGCAGAGTTTTCAGACTGAGGTACAGAAGATCTGTTGCAGGTATCAGAGGTTTGAGACTGGAGTGCAGAAGGATCGTTGGAGAGAGCAGAGGTTGGACACTGAGGTGCAGAAGGATCATTGGAGAGAGAGGAGGATCAAGACTGAGTGAGAAAGGATCGTTACATAGAGCAAAGTTTGGAGACTGGGGTGCAGAAGGACTTTTACAGAGAGCACAGTTTGGAGACTTGGGTGCGGAAGGAATGTTGCAGAGAGCAGAGGTTGGAGACTGGAGTGCAGAAGGACTCTTTCAGAAAGCAGAGGTTGGAGACTGAGGTGCAGAAGGACTGTTGCAGAGAGAAGAGGTTAAAGACAGGGGTGCAGAAGGACTGTTACAGAGAGGAGACGTTGGAGACTGGGTTTCAGAAGGATCTTACAGAGAAAAGAGTTTGGGGACTGAGGTGCAGAAGGACTGTTACAGAGAGCGGAGGTTCGAGACTGAGGTGCAGAAGGATCCTTACAGAGAGCTTAGGTTGGAGACGGGTGCAGACGGACTTTTACCGAGAACAATGGTTTGATACTGGGGTGAAGAAGGAATGTTGCAGAGAGCAGAGTTTGGAGACTGAGGTTCAAAAGGACTGTTGCTGAGAGTAGAAGTTGGAGATTTGCGTGCAGAAGGACTGTTGCAGCGAGCAGAGGTTATAGACTGCAATGTAGAATGACTGTTGCAGAGAGAAAAGTTTGGAAATTGGGGTCCAGAAGGAGTGTAGCAGAGAGCAGAGGTTGTAGACTAAGGTACAGAAGTACAGTTAAACACAGCACAGTTTGGAGACTGGGGTGCAGAAGAACTGATACAGAAAGCAGAGGTTGGAGACTCGGGTGCAGGAGTACCCTTACCGAGAGCAGAGTTTGGAGAATTCAGTACAGATGGACTGTTACAGAGAGCAGATTTTGGAGACTGGGGTGGAGAATTACTGTTGCAGAGAGCAGATGTTGGAGACTGGGGTGCAAAAGGACTGTTGCAGAGAGTAGAGGATGGATACTGTGGTGCAGAAGGACTGTTGCAGAGAGCAGAGGTTGCAGATTGAGTTGCAGAAGGACTGTTAGAGAGAGAAGAATGTGGAGACGGTGGTGCAAAATGACTGATTCAGAAAGTAGAGGTTGGATACTGGGGTGCATAGGATTCTTATAGAGAACAGAGGTTGGAGACGGCAGTACAGAAGGACTGTTACAGAGAGTCGAGTTCGGAGACTGGGGTGCAAAAGAACTTATGTACAGAACAAAGGTTGGAGACTGGGGTGCAGAAGGAACGTTGGGGCGAGCAGAGTATGGAGACTAGGGTGTAGAAGGACTGTTGAAGACAGTTACAGAGAGCACAGTTTGGAGACTGGGGTGCAGAAGAAATGTTGCAGTGAGCAGAGAATAGAGACTGCGGTATAGAGTTTGGAGAGTAGGGTGCAGAAGAAATGTCACCTAGATCAGAATTTGAAAACTTGGGTGCAGAAGGATGTTACAGAGAGCAGAGGCTGGAGACTGGGGTCAGAAAAACTGTTGCAGAGAACAGACGTTGGAGACTAAGGTGCAGAAAGATCGTTGCAGATAGCAGAGGTGGGAGACTGAGGTGCAGAAGGATCGCTACAGAGAGCAGAGTTTGGAGACCGGGGTGCAGTAGGATAGCTACAGAGAGCATAGGTTGAAGACTGGGGTGCAGAAGAAATGTTGAAGAGAGCAGAGGTTGGAGAATGGGGTGCAGAAGGACTGTAGCAGAGAGCAGAATTTGGAGACTGTTGTGTAGAAGGACTGTTGCAGAGAGCAGACGTTGGAGACTGGGATGCAGAAAAATCGTTGAATAGAGCAGATGTTGGAGAGTGGTTTGAAGAAGGACTTTTGCACAGAACAGAGGTTGGAGACTGGGGTGCAGAAGGACTGTTGTTGAGAGCAGAGTTTGGAGACTGAGGTGCAGAAGGACTGTTACAGAGAGCATAGGTTTTAGAATGGGGTGCAGAATAACTGATACAGAAAGTAGAGTTTGGAGACTTGGGTGCATAAGGACTGTTACAGAGAGTCGACTTTGTAGCCTGGGTGCAGAAGGACTTGTGCAGAGAACAGATGTTGGATACTGGGATGCAGAAGGGCCGTTGCAGAGAGATGAGGTTGGAGACTGAGGTTCAGAATGACTGTTACAGAGAGCAAAGTTAAAAGAATGGGGTGAAGAAGGATCTGACAGAGAGCAGATGTTTGAGACTTGGGGGCAGGAGGACTGTTGCAGAGAGCAGAGGTTGGAGACTGAGGTGCAGAAGAATCGTTGCAGAGAGAAGAGTTTGGAGACTGGGTTGCAGAAGGCCTGTTACAGAGAGCAGAGTTGGTAGACTGAGTTTCAGAAGACCTGTTACCGAGTGCAGATGTTGGAGACTTGGGTGCAGAAGGATTGTTACAGATATCATAGTTTGAAGACTGGGGTTTAGAAGGATTGTTGCAGAGAGCAGAGGTTTCAGACTGAGGCTTAGAAGGACTGTTACAGAGAGCAGAGTTAGGAGTCTCAGGTGCAGAAGGACTGTTTCAGAAAGCAGAGGTTGGCAATTGGGGTGCAGAAGTACCGTTGTTAAGAAAAGAGCTTGGAGACTGCGGTACAGAAGGACTGTTACAGAGAGCAGACGTTGGAGACAGAGTTGCAGAAGGATTGTTACAGAGAGATTAGATTGGAGACTGGGGTGCAGAAGGACCATTACAGAGAGCAGAGGTTAGATACTGAGGTGCAGAAGGACTGTTACAGAGAGCAGAGGTTAAAGACTGAGGTGCAGAAGGATTGGTACAGAGAGAAGAGGTTGGAGACTGAGGTTTAGAAGCACTGTTACAGAGAGCAGAGTTTAGAATCTGTGGTGCAGAAGGATCGTTGCAGAGAGCAGAGTTTGGAAACTGAGGTGCAGAAGGATCATTGCAGACAGCAGAGGTTGGAGACTGAGGTGCAGAAGGATCGTTACAGAGAGCAGAGGTTGGAGACTGGGGTCAAAAAGACAGTTAAAGAGAGCAAAGTTTGGAGACTAGGGTGTAGAAGAAATGTTGCAGTGAGCAGAGATTGGAGACGGGGGTGAAGAAGGCCTGTTACAGAGAGCAGAGGTTGGAGACTGGGGTGCTGGAGGCCTGTTACAGAGAGCAGATGCTGGAGACTGGGGTGCAGAAGGACTGTTACAGATAGCACAGTTTATAGCCTGGGGTGCAGAAGAATATTTTAGAGAGCAGAGTTTGGAGACTGAGGTGCAGAAGGACTGTTGCAGAGAGCAGATGTTCGAGAGTGGGGTGCAGAAGGACTTTTTCAGAGAGCAGAACTCGGAGACTGGAGTGCAGAAGGATTCTTGTAGGGAGCAAAGGTTAGAGACTGGGGTGCAGACGGCCTGTTACAGATATCACAGTTTGGAGACTGGTGTGCAGAAGCATATTATAGAGAGCAGAGTTTGGAGACTGAGGTGCAGAAGGACTGTTACAGAGAGCAGAGGTTGGAGACTGAGGTGCAGAAGGATTGTTGCAGAGAGCAGAGGTTTCATTCTGAGGCTTATAAGGACTGTTACAGAGAGCAGAGGATGGAATCTGGGGTGCAGAAAGACTGTTACAGAAAGCAGAGGTTGGCAATTGCGGTGCAGAAGGACCGTTATAGAGAGAAGAGGTTGGAGACTGCGGTATAGAAGGACTGTTAGAAAGAGCAGAGTTTGGAGACTTTGGTGCGGAAGGACCATTGTAGAGAGCAGATGTTGGAGACTGGGGTGCAGAAGGACTGTTTCAGAGAGCAGAGGTTGGAGACTGAGGTGCAGAAGGATTGATACAGAGAGCAGATGTTGGAGACTGCGGTACAGAAGGACCATTACAGAGAGCAAAGGTTGGAGACTGAGGTGCAGAAGGACTTTTAGAGAGAGCAGAGGTTGGATACTGGGGTGCAGAAGGACTGTTATAGAGAGGAAGGGTTGGAGAAAGGGATGCAAAAGGATCATACAGAGAGCAGAGTCTGGAGACTGGTGTGCAGAAAGACTGTTGCAGAGAGCAGAGGTTGGGACTGAGGTTCAGAAGGATCGTTGCAGAGAAAAGCGGTTGGAGACTGGGGTGCAGAAAGACTGTTACAGAGAGCAGAGATTCGAGATTGGCTTGCAGAAGAACTGTTACAGAGAGCAGAGGTTGGAGACTGGGGTGCAGTAAGCCTGTTAGAGACAGCAGAATTTGGAGACTGAGGTGCAGAAGTACTGTTACAGTGAGCAGATGTTGGAGACTGAGGTGCAGCAGTATTGGTACAGAGAGAAAAGTTTGGAGACTAGGTGTAGAAGGACTGTTACAGAGTTCAGAGGTTGGAAACTGTGGTGCAGAAGTGACATGACCCCCTTGCTCGCAAGGAAGACGCGACTCAGGAATCTTCTTTCAGCTGTTTATTCAGGCCCTTGACATTCTTCTAATAATTCTTCTAATATCCTCGGATGCCACTCCCAGCCTTAATAAAGCACTGCGAACCCCAATGCGAAGCTGCCATGTGGACCCTTCTCACAGGGTGCTAGAAAACAACACGCCAACTCTCTCTGATAAGGAGTTGACAATACGCCAACTCTCTCTGATTCGGAGTTGTCCTTCACAGACCACAGTGGAGCCAGCGCCATCATGTAATGGCGACCACATTCCACAGGAAGGGCTCACCACAGTTCCCCCTTTTTGTTTCACTAAGACAATACAGGCGAGAGTAGAGGTCCTATCCCACTGTGCAGAAGTGGCTGCATAGTATGGTTTAGCCCTAGGGGGCGCCTTCCCCAGATCTGACACCATATCAGCCGACGCCTTTTTTCGTGGGGCGGGGCGGAGACACGTCAAACCCGCATGCAATAGGACATGCTCCCCTTGAGGTCCCCCTTCTCAATGGATCACTCAAGTGCAGTGCCTTGCCTTGCATCCTGTATCGTGACGATGGTGAGTAAGAGGGAATAGCTGAGGTTGAACTGTGGCTGTCTAGAAGTACAACTACAAACAAGTTGGCAGCACCCTGAAAGAAAGGCAGGGACTTTAAAGTGATAGATAAAGACCAGTGTGGAAACCCTTCTGCGTGCAATGGCAACAAGACCTGCAGAGTGCAAGGGCTTTCCAGCACTAAAAGAAAGACAAAAGGAGGACATGTCGAACCCAGTGCAATGTTAGAATAACTTGGGGTTCAACGACCATTTCAAAGGCACTAGTGTAGAAACCCATCTGCGTGCAATGGTAGCAAGACCGGCAGAGTGCAAGGGCTTTCTGACACTAAGAGAATAACGAGGAAAGACATGTCAATCCCAGTGCAATGTTATAATAACTTGGGGTGCAATTAGCATGTCAAAGATTTACTGTTTAAGATGCGCAAGCCAGACTTGAGGTGAGTTGCCAGTTTCTAAAGCAGCAAGAGCTTGTATTATCATAGCCTTATCGTGAGCACTACAAGCTTTAAGGCGACAGAGAAACCACAAACAGAGGAACATACCAAACAACACAGTGCACCAAAAATGCCTACTCCCACCCATTCCTTAAAAAAGGAAAAGGCAGAAGATATCCAATTGGTGAATTGACCCAGAGTCACGGGATCGACACGGGTACTATTCAAGACAGCTATCTGGGTTAGTTGAGACTGGATCATGTCTTCCGCTTCCATGGACCAATTCCCGGCCAAATATCCACCAATGATGTGGGAAGCATTTCTGGAATTATTAAATCTGACAGAGGTTATACATAAATGTGCACGTTGGTCAATGCAGCCTAAAAGTACTAGGTCAGCCAATTTCTCTATCTGAGCTTGAAGAAAATCTATTCTTTGGTTGGTAGCTAAAATCCCTGACAAAATATGTTGATTAATTGCATTTTGTGATTCAAGTATAGTGGACGTTTGTTGAACAACTTGATTAATGGTGGCAGCAGTTTGTACTTGACTGGCCATGGCTACTCCGGCTGTAACTGCTGCAGCAGCAGATGCCGCCATGGCTGTCACTATAGCTGCTGTGATTCCAAAATCTCTGCGGACTCTAAGTAGCTCTACAATAGGAAATTTATCTGGATCCGCAGTGACTGGGATTGGGACAAAAGTTGGAATTTTCATAATTACTGCTACAGTCCAAGAACCATTCCAAAACTCAGATAAGAAACAGGTAATATTAGAACAATCCAGCATCCCCGATGAGGTGTTATTAGCTAAAAGTAACAGGAACTGGGATTGGATACAGACCATTGCAGGAGGCAATGTGGCACTATGTAACAGAGAGTTGAACGAAACAGATGTAAGCCTATTACCTCGTTCACTCTCCTTAGTAGTGCCAGAAACATTAGCCAGCCAACTTTTGGCTCCTAGTAATTGAGCCAATGCAGAGATATTGGCTGAAACCCCCTTCTCATTGGAAATGAGCCATTGAAACCAGGACCAACCTGTTCCTGTAGAGGAGTTGGCATTGTTGTTAAAGTTATAAACATATCTCTTAAGAGGGGGGGAAGAGAAGAAACTTTAGCAACTTGATGTTTCTCCCAAGAATGATCCTGACAAGGCGTAAATATTGGGGGAAAACCAAAATTAGGGGTACAGTAAGGAGAGGCCTTGAAATGAGTGGCATTGCAAGTACTATTAGAAGAAGGAGGCATTGGGATTAGTACCTCGGAGATAATAGCTAAAGTAGTTATGTTTAAAACAGAGCTAGTTGCGGGGGTCCCTGAGCCTGATTGCTTCTCTGAAACTACTTGGCTCAATACAGCACTGAGAATACTCCCTGAGACTCGACTGGACCGCAATGGGTCCTCCCAGTTAGTCAAATTTTGGTCTTAAGGCTAATACAATTAGTGTTCCCAAGGCTGAAACAAAAAACTTTTGTGAGATTAACTTAAGACTGGTTAAAAATATTTTCCATGTCCCCTCTAGGAGAGGTGCAAGGAGCAGACATCTCACATGAGGTAGAAAAAAGAGTGGGGAGGACACTAGAATTACTATGAACTGGCATTGGCATTGGACATGCCCATGCCACTGCCCACCACTGCATTGGTGCCATCTGTACCGTTGGCACCAGCATCAGAGCCAGAGCACTCATCAGAATGAAGCTCCTCATCATGGGACTGTTGTGGCACCTCCTCCTGCTGGTTAGTAGATCTCGAGACTCTTCTTGTCAGGCGTTCAGGGATCCACAGCGGCTCCGTGCGATCCTGGGGAAAAACACATACAGATCCTCGTGCCCATGTCAGCACAGGGTCAGGGCCGTTCCATTGGCTCGTAAGAACATCCTTCCACTTAACATAGCCAGTCACAGAGGGCTGAGGGGACACATGTCTATCAGCCGCAGAATGGCCATGAATATCTAAATTCAAAAAATTAATGGTAAAAAGAGCTAAGGACAGGCGTTCTTTAGGAGTGTGGTCAACACCTATTCCCCCTTTTTGTTTTTCTATGGTTTCTTTTAAGGTGCGGTGGGCATGTTCAACAATGCCTTGCCCTTGAGGATTGTAAGGCAACCCATGAGCAAGTTGTACTCCCATAGTAGAACAAAAAGATGTAAACTGTCTGCCAGTATAAGCAGGTCCATTATCAGTCTTAAGGGATGCAGGTGCACCCCATGCTGCCCATGCCTCTAAGTAAGGAGTAATAACATTACATGCCTTTTCTCCCGATAAAGCAGAAGCATGAATAATTCCAGAGCATGTGTCAATAGAAACATGTACATATTTGAGGTTACCAAAGTCAGGCACGTAAGTTACGTCCATCTGCCAGACAACCAATGGCTTCAATCCTCGTGGGTTTACACAATAAGTAGGAGGATGAAGAAATGTGACACAATGGGGACATTGTAATAGTATCTGACGAGCATCCGCTCTTGAGATGGAAAAAGGTCTGCGCAGTGTCATAGCATTTACATGAAAGTTGTGATGAAACAATTTAGCTTCTTCTAAGGAGGAGGCCAAGCATACCAACTGGCTTCTAGTTGCCGAGTCAGCACAGGCATTACCCTGTGATAACGGGCCAGGAAGAGAGGTGTGAGCCTGAATGTGCATTAGATAGAAAGGGGCAGTACGGCTATGGATAAGCCGTTGAAGCTGATTAAAGTAAGGAGATACATTATGGGTGTCACTAATAGCTTCTACAGCCTCCAGAATTTTGAACGCCTGCACCACATAGATGGAGTCCAAAATGAGATTCAAAGGAAAAGAACACTGTTTAAAAACTTCAATGACAATTTGTAGTTCTACCCATTGTGGATTTCCAGGAGCAAATTGATGCTGGACAGGGGGAGAGTCATTAATCACATAAGCTCCCATTCCAGACTTAGAGCCATCAGTAAAAATGTTAACAGCCCCCGGAATTGGAGTGGGTGAAGTCACTTTAGGGAAAATGATAGGATGTTCTTTAACAAAATGGAGTAATGGATGAGAAGAGTAATGATTATCAATATCCCCTTGAAACGAGCAACATAGAATAGCCCAGTTGTCTAGAGTAGCACACAAAACATTAATTTGAACTTTAGAATAGGGTATGATAAGAGAAGAAGGTGCTTGTCCGAAAAATTGAATGCTCTGTTGAATCCCTCTAAGTGGTAACGCTGCAACAGCATCAGGATAGTATTCTAAAGATTTTCCTGGGGATACATGTGGGTGGATCCATAGTAAAGGCCCATCTTGCCACAGTACTCCAGTAGGCTGCCGCATAGTGGCAAGCACACATAACTGGAAAGGTTTATCACTCTGGAGCCTTCATAGAGTAGCATGTTGTATAGCTTCTTCTACTTTTATAAGGGCCGCTCTGGCCACTTTAGTGAGGGTACAAGGGGAAGTAAGATCTGGATCACCCTTAAAAATAGCATACAAAGGCTGGAGCACGATATTAGGAATATGTAAATAACCCCTTATCCAATTAATATCTCCCAACAGTTTTTGAAAATCATTTAGAGTTTGGAGATCTTGAGTTCTTATAGTAACTTTTTGTGGTTTTAACATGTCATATCCAATCGTCGCTCCCAAATACTGAATAGAATCCCCTGTTTGAACCTTTTCAGGTGCAATATGTAATCCATATTGAGCTAACAACTTCACCAAGACTTTATAGGCCTCATTAACTGACTGTTGTAATTTGGCTGGCAATAATACATCATCCATATAATGAATAATCTTGATGGAAGGATATTTTTGTCTGAGAGGTGCGAGTGCCTTCTCTACATACATCTGACAAATTGTAGGACTGTTAGACATTCCCTGTGGTAAAACAACCCACTCAAACCTTTGATGTGGTTCCTCGTGATTACACGAGGGAAGGGTGAAGGCAAAACGCTGTGAGTCTTTAGGATACAAAGGAATTGAAAAGAAACAGTCTTTAATATCAATAGCAATGATATGCCAGCCCTGAGAAACAGAGGAAAGCAGCGGCAGCCCTCTTTGAATGGGCCCCATAAGTTGCATTTGAGCATTAACTGCTCGTAAATCATGCAGTAGGCGCCACTTCCCTGATTTTTTCTTAATGACAAATATGGGAGTATTCCATGGAGAAGTAGAATGTTGAATGTGGCTCAAGTCAAGTTGTTCTTTAACTATGTCATGGGCTGCTGCCAATTTAGCCGAGGGAAGGGGCCACTGAGGCACCCAAACAGGCTCCTCGGTGAGCCAAGTTATGGGTATTTGAGCATGATAAGGGGCATGGCTCTATCAGAATCTCCAAAAATCTTTCCAGCGGCATCCACCATCCTTGCTACAAAATCTGAAAAGGGTTCTGTAGGGCCTTGTATAATTTTAGTCAGGTTACCAGACACCTCTCCTCTATTTGGAAGTGATTTCCATGCCCAAATGCAAATATTATTAATCTGGTCATATGCTTCAAGAGGAAATCCTGTCTGTTGATTAGCAAATCTCCCTTGCCCCAAAAGCATGTCTTTGTCCCAATGGGGGTGTCCTTCTGCATGATTTTGGGCGGCCTGCTCTGCTGCGCCCTCTAGCACAAATGCTCTCCAGTCCAAATATTTGCCTGGGGAGACGCAAGCCCGAAGGAGGCTAGCCCAATCAGAGGGAGTCATGCAGTATCTGGACAGATTCTCCACCTGAGTTAGTGTAAAAGCGGCATCGACCCCATAAGTGCGCACAGACTCCGCCAGGGTCTTTACAATTTTGAAATCCAAAAGCTCATGAAATCTTCCCCTATTATCATCCTGAAAAACTGGATAAGCAAGACCCATCTCAGCGTTAACAGCCCTCCATGTTTGGGCGTGGAAACTTCGTCCAGAAACACCCCCGCCATACGGAGGCCGATCCGGAGGCTGTCATTTCTTGAGCCCTTGCTTATCTCTGTTCCCTGTACCTAAACTCCCTAGCTGCCGAGACAGCGTCTCCAGCTCCTCCTCTTCATTATCTTCTACCTCTGACCCACTTTCGCATAGGGGCATGCGCAGCACACTGAGATCTGGATACAGTCGTCTCTTCCCGTTCTCCACGCCCCGCACACTCCCCTCTTCCTGAGACACTTCGCTCTTTGTTGTTTCTGATTTTTCCTCATGTAATTGTTCTAAAACTTCTTGCCCTTTAACAAGCGCTTCCTGGCATCTGCCATCTGTAAGGCAACTACGGACCATCTTCCAGAGGGGTATCACCCCGCCCCCAGGAATTCCCTGCTCACGAGCAAAATCAAGGTCTTTGCCTAATTTATCCCAGCTGGGTGTAGTGAGGCTGCCCGAAAATGCAAACCACGGTGCAGCTGTATCTACCCTCTGTAAAAATCTCTCTAAGGTACTGCGTTTCACCTCCAGTCCCATGGAACGTAAAAGGCCATCTAGGGCCAGAAGAAGTGGACTTGAAGTCACGGCACCCATGACGCAACACAAGAAAACACAGAAAAGAAAGTGAAAATACACAAAACAAAACGAAAATACACAGAAAACAAAAACGAAAATACAGAGTGCAATTGCTATGAGATGTAATGCCCTGTCTTTATTTACAGAGGAGCAGTTACCTTTTAATGCTTCCTCTTTATTTATAGAGGAGCCTCCGCTTTTTAACAGCGGGTCCCACCTTACCTGGGACTTACCGGCGCGCCTCCCTGGCTACTGAAAGTTCTGGTTCCTGGTGTTTTTTCCCGGGTCTCGGCACCACTTGTCACGACCCCCTTGCCCGCAAGGAAGACGCGACTTAGGAATCTTCTTTCAGCAGTTTATTCAGTCCCTTGGCATTCTTCTAATAATTCTTCTAATCTCCTCTGATGCCCCTCCCAGCCTTATAAAGCACCGCGAACCCCAACGCGAAGCTGCCACGTGGACCCTTTTCACAGGGTGCTAGAAAACAACACGCCAACTCTCTCTGATAAAGAGTTGACAATACGCCAACTCTCTCTGATACAGAGTTGTCCTTCACAGACCACAGCGGAGCAAGCGCCATCATGTAATGGCGACCACAGTCCGCAGGAATGGCTCACCACACAGAAGGATCGTTGCAGAGAGCAGAGGTTGGAAACTGAGGTGCAGAAGGATCATTACAGAGAGCAGTGGTTGGAGACTAGGGTCAGAAAGATAGTTACAGAGAGCACAGTTTGGAGACTAGGGTGCAGAAGAAATGTTGCAGTGAGCAGAGAATAGAGACTGCGGTATAGAAGTACTGTTACAAAGAGCAGAGGGTGGAGAGTAGGGTGCAGAAAAAATGTCACCTAGATCAGACTTTGAAAACTGGGGTGCAGAAGGATGTTACAGAGAGCAGAGGCTGGAGACTGGGATCAGAAGGACTGTTGCAGAGAACAGACGTTGGAGACTAAGGTGCAGAAGGATCGTTGCAGAGAGCAGAGGTTGGACACTGAGGTGCAGAAGGATCGCTACGGAGAGCAGAGTTTGGAGACCGGGGTGCAGTAGGATAGCTACAGAGAGCACAGGATGGAGACTGGGGTGCAGAAGAAATGTTGAAGAGAGCAGAGGTTGGAGAATGGGGTGCAGAAGGACTGTAGCAGAGAGCAGAATTTGGAGACTGTTGTGTAGAAGGACTGTTGCAGAGAGCAGACGTTTGAGACTGAAATGCAGAAGAATCGTTGAAGAGAGCAGATGTTGGAGACTAGTTAGTAGAAGGACTTTTGCACAGAACAGAGGTTGGAGACTGGGGTGCAGAAGGACTGTTGTTGAGAGCAGAGTGTGGAGACTGAGGTGCAGAAGGACTGTTACAGAGAGCATAGGTTTTAGACTGGGGTGCAAAATACCTGATACAGAAAGTAGAGTTTGGAGACTTGGGTGCAGAAGAACTGTTACAGAGAGTAGACTTTGTAGCCTGGGTGCAGAAGGACTGCTACAGAGAACAGATGTTAGATACTGGGATGCAGAAGGGCCGTTGCAGAGAGATGAGGTTGGAGACTGAGGTGCAGAATGACTGTTACAGAGAGCAAAGTTAAAAGAACGGGGTGCAGAAGGATCTTACAGAGAGCAGATGTTTGAGACTTGGGGGCAGAAGGACTGTTGCAGAGAGCAGACTTTGGAGACTGAGTTGCATAAGACCTGTTACAGAGAGCAGATGTTTGAGACTGGGGTGCAGAAGGATTGTTACAGATATCACAGTTTGGAGACTGGGGTTTAGAAGGATTGTTGCAGAGAGCAGAGGTTTCAGAATGAGGCTTAGAAGGACTTTTACAGAGAGCAGAGGTTGGAGTCTCAGGTGCAGAAGGACTGTTTCAGAAAGCAGAGGTTGGCAATTGGGGTGCAGAAGTACCGTTATAGAGAAAAAAGGTTGGAGACTGTGGTATAGAAGGACTGTTACAGAGCACAGACGTTGGAGACAGAGGTGCAGAAGGATTGTGACAGAGAGCATAGATTGGAGACTGGGGTGCAGAAGGACCATTACAGAGAGCAGAGTTTGGATACTGAGGTGCAGAATAACTGTTACAGGGAGCAGAGTTTGGAGACTGAGGTGCAGACGGATTGGTACAGAGAGAAGAGGTTGGAGACTGAGGTTTAGAAGCACTGTTACAGAGAGCAGAGTTTAGAATCTGTGGTGCAGAAGGATCATTACAGAGAGCAGAGGTTGGAAACTGAGGTGCAGAAAGATCATTGTAGACAGCAGAGGTTGGAGACTGAGGTGCAGAAGGATCGTTACAGAGAGCAGAGGTTAAAGACTGGGGTCAGAAAGACAGTTACAGAGAGCAAAGTTTGGAGACTAGGGTGTAGAAGAAATGTTGCAGTGAGCAGAGATTGGAGATGGGGGTGAAGAAGGCCTGTTACAGAGAGCAGAGGTTGGAGACTGGGGTGCTTAAGGCCTGTTACAGAGAGCAGATGTTGGAGACGGTGGTGCAGAAGGACTGTTACAGAAATCACAGTTTATATCCTGGGGAGCAGAAGGATATTTCAGAGAGCAGAGTTTGGAGACTGAGGTGCAGAAGAACTGTTGCAGAGATCAGATGTTCGAGAGTGGAGTTCAGAAGGACTCTTTCAGAGGGCAGAACTTGGAGAGTGGAGTGCAGAAGGATTCTTGTAGGGAGCAGAGTTGAAGACTTGGGTGTAGAAGGCCTGTTACAGATATCATAGTTTGGAGCCTGCTGTGCAGAAAGATATTATAGAGAGCAGAGTTTGGAGACTGAGGTGCAGAAGGACTGTTACAGAGAGAAGAGGTTGGAGACTAGGGTGCAGAATGATTGTTGCAGAGAGCAGAGTTTTCAGACTGAGGTTCAGAAGGACTGTTGCAGAGAGCAGATGTTTGAGACTGGGGTGCAGAAAGAGTGTTTTAGAGACTAGAACTTGGAGACTGGGGTTGAGAACTATTGTTGCAGGGAGCAGAGGTTGGAGACTGGGGTGAAGAAGGACTGTTATAAAAAGCAGAGGTTTTAGACTGGGGTGCAGAAGACCTGGTACAGAGAGCAGAGCTTTGACTATGGTGCAGAATGATTGCTGATAGCTGGTGAGCCTCCTTCTGGACACCTTCTTTTCCGCACAGTCCATCAGGCCCTCTCTCCTCACCCTGCTCTCTTTTGACTTTATGAGCATCTGTGACTTCCACAGTCACTCTAAGCCATTACTCCCAGGCCTATCTCCTGGGAACCTGTTCCACTGCCTTCTGGAATCTCCTCGGGAAGACCCCAAGGTACCCAGACTCTAGGCCCAACCTCCTTCCCTCTTTTTCTCTCCCTAGACACGCTTCTTCTCATTTTTTTTTTATGTTTTAATGGTGATCCCACTGCCACCCAGCTACCCCACAGACTAGGTGCCCTCTTGTGTCTTCCTCACCAGGACTTTAAAATGCTCCAACAAGGGCTCCTTTTCAGAGCTTTCCCCCATGTTCCAAATGTCACATCTTCAGTTACCAGATATTTCCTTTTAATCTTGTTTTGGCACCCGATTACTCTCCCAGACAACATGAAGGTATTCTAACAAAAGCACATGGACTGTAGGGACTATTATGGCTAAGAAATAAGGTATCCCCCCACCAAAAGCTCAGGGTCAGCCACAGTAGCAGTGTTCAGAGGTGAAATGATTAGACTGTGAGACTTGTAACCTAATCTGTGGATCCATCCATTTTGTGGGTTAATTATCTGAAAGGCCCACTGTACTGAGAGGAGCATGGTAAGGTGGAGTGCGGCCGGGGACATTCCCTAGGGAATCACATCTTGTTTTCTGCAAACTGTCTCCTCCTGTCCCCTCCCCCGCCCCAACCTTCTGGCTGCCATGAGCTAGGAACTCTTCCCCCCTTGTTCTCTTCCACCTGGGTGTCCCACCTCATTTCAGGCAGGCAGCAATGGGTCAGCTGGCCCCAGACCAAACCTCCAAGCCAGAAGACCAGAGTGCATCTTTCCCTCCAGATTGTTCTGGTCAGGCCTGTGGTAACTGTGGCAACCGTGGACTGACCCAGGGAGTAGGTGTTATGAGTGGACTGGACCCACAACCGTTACCTAAACTCACAGATTCTGTCATTTTCAGAGCTCAAGACATTTCCTTCTGGATGGCCTGTTTCCAGCCTGCCCTCACCGAGAATGCGATCTACTAGTGATTATTGTGATTCTCCAGCTGTCCTGGTCCTGCCTATTTGCACAACACAGCTAGCTCCTAGGCAGCCAGACCCATGGACCTCCTGCTGCCCACTGAGGAGAGAAGAGAGATTTTCTGAGGACCCTGTTAGAAGTCCACTCTTATTTTTTTTAAAGACGACACTCAGAGGGCATGTTTCAGGCAGTCCTTCACATGCGTCTTTGAGAAATCAGACTCACAATGATTTTTGTGATTCTCTCCCAGGCTCCAATAACCACTGATCTACTCCCTACTTCTCTGAGATCAACTTTTTAGCTTCCACAAAGAAGTGAAAAACTGCTATTTCTCTTTATGTGTCTGGCTTATTTATCTTAATATAATGTCTCCCATGGGCTAGTTTTAAATAGAAACTGCACAACAAATTCTTTTATGTCAGATTGAAATTTTATTCTGAAGAGATAATTCGAAATGGTCACATATGTTTATGTAGGAAAATGTTCATTAAAATATTTATAGGACTGGAGATGATCTGAATGTATAGCCAAAGGAGAGAGATTAAGTTTATTTAAGAGAGATGTAAGTTTATTGATCATCTCAATAGATGCAGAAAAATCATTTTTCAAAATATAGCACCCCTACCTGTCAAAACAGTAGAAACACTAGGGACAGAAGGAACTTTGTAAAAGCATTGTAAAAGCTATCTATGCTAAACCCAAGGCAGCATTATTCTAAGTAGAGAAAGGTTGAAAGCATTCACTCTAAAAACTGGTAGAAGACAGGATGGCCCCTCTTTCACCACTTCTATTCAACTTCATCCTTGAAATTACCAGAGTCATTGGACAAAAAAAGAAATTAAAGGTATACAAATAGGTCAAGAAGAATTCAAATCTTCCTCTTTGCTGATAGGATCATGTAATATTCTATAAATTTTTATTAGAGCATAATAGTTATACATAGAAGTTGGGTTGATTTGAAAATGATCCTATGTGCATGGAATCTGATTTACTCCATTCAGTCCCCACCCCCCATCTCCCTCTGCTTCCCCACCCCCCATTCTTTTTTCTTTGGGTCATTTATCTGTTAATTTCTGACTGGTGCTTTCTAAATATACATACAGGTGCAGTCCACTGTGGTAGACTTCCATGTGCACATAACATGATCTGCGTAAAAACCTTTCACATTTCCTCCCTTCCCAAACCTCTCCGCCCTCTCATTCTCCAACTACTCCACTGATCTTCCCTGTATACTTATGATAGCCAGTCCAATCCCACTTCATCAAATTCTTTCCTCTATTTTGCTCTGGCCCTGATAATTTCAGCATTGTACAGGAATAGTTAACTTCTGCCTTTCCGAAAACAGAGATCAAGATTGATGTAACATGAGAAAAACTCTACATTGGCAAACACTGAAGGCAACACCGACTGCTTCTGCAGATGATGACTCTGCTTTGTAAATTTTTTTCTTAACATTTGCAATGAAAATAAACTTCTCCAAAAATCCTATGTTTACATAAAAGGATAACAGGAGACAGAGATTACTGAGACAGTGAGAAATGACTTCACTCCATGATGAGGTCGAATGGCTTTCTGTTGGCTTCCAGCAATTCTCTGGTTACTCCCACCCACCATCATCCCTGCAAATGTGTGCAGCTCCATGGGTCTGATTCCCTGAGACCAGTCCTACAGGTTATCAGTCTCCAGGCTGCTTTTCATTTGATATTATTTGCCATGTTGCTGCAGATTATCAAGCCTGTTTGGGGTGCTCTCAGTCCATTTTCGTCATTGTCTCTTTTTTTTGTTTTGTTTTGTTTTGTTTTGTAGCTATGACAACATTGGAAATGAGCAATCAATCATTTGTCACTGAATTCATCTTCTTGGGATTTTCCAACCACTCCAACCTACAGGGCTGTTTCTTCCTGCTTTTTCTGGTCATTTACCTGACCACTCTTCTGGGGAACATGCTCTTAATAGTGACCACCAGGGTCAGTCCTGCTCTCCACACTCCAATGTACTTTTTCCTCAGCAATTTGAGCTTCTTGGACATCTGCTTCACATTCACCACCCTCCCAGTACTGCTGGTAAACTTCTTCTGGGAGAAGAAGGCCATTTCTTATGAGGGCTGCCTTTCTCAGATCTTCTTCTTGGTGACAAGTGCTGGCACAGAAGGCGTGTTACGGGCTGTGTGGCCAGTATGACTGCTGTGTGGCCACCTGCCCTCCTCCTAAGTACCCAGTCATCAAGAGTGTGAAGGTCTTTGTTGGCCTGGTGACTGGGTCCTGGCTGTGTGGGCTGGTGAATTTGGTTACACACACGGTGCTAGCCATCGCACTCACTCTGTGTGGGCCCCACAAGATCAGCCACATTTTCTGTGACACCCCATTGCTCCTGAAGCTCTCTTGCACAGACACCTCTGTCAACGAGTCTGCGCTCCACGTTGTCAGTTCCACCATGGGCCTGAGCCCCTGCCTTTTCACTACAGGCTCCTACACACTCATCATGGCGGCCATCCTGGGGATTCCCTTTGCCCAGGGCAGGAGGAAGGCCTTCTCAACCTGTGCGTCCTCCCTAACTGTCGTGGTGGTCTTCTATGGAACAGCCAACTTCCACTTTGACAGGCCCAGAGAAGGCTGGACACGGACACCCTGGTCTCTGTGCTCTTCTGTGTGGTGACCCCCATGTTGAAGCCCATCATTCACAGCCTGAGAAGCAACGAGGTTTAGAGTGCCCTGAGGAAGCTTGCTGGGAGACAGACTGTATAGTGAGATTAGAACTAGATGATGGTTTCATTCTAGGAAATGTCTTAGTTGTAGAAATATATGAACTCTTCAGCAGCAATTACAAGAGCACTCTCTCAATACTCAGTGTATCATGACCACTGTGGTGCCACTCCAACCAGGGGAAGCACACTGTGCTAAGTATGTGACACATTGTGACCTCACCTGGGTTCTATAATCCACAGGTATTTCAGAATATTTTTATCACTTTTCTCTCTAAAAAAAGCCTGTACCCAAAGCAGTCAATCTCCTTTCCCCCAATATTGCAGCTCTAGCCAACACTAGTGAATGTGAAGTGCTATGTGCAATGTGACTTTGACTTGCATTTTCCTAATGGATCTTGATTCTAAGTTTTAAATAAACACCATTTCTGTGTTTTTTTTCACATGTGGGAAGACCCATGTATACACTCGAGTTTCTGTGGATATTTTTAATAAAGTAATACCATATACGCCTTTTGAATCTGACTCCTTTCACTTAGGATGTTTGCAATTTACAGTTACATTGTAGCTTGTATTAGTATTTTAGTTTATTCCTCCTTATTGTGACTGATTTCCATCTTATGAAAATGCCACATTTCTTTGATCATTTCCCACTGGTTAGTAATTTTTACTTTGTGTCTCTGTGGGTGTCGTACTGCAGATTAAACCCAGAGCCTCCTGCACACTAAACAATGTTCTACCACTAAGCCAAAGCCCAACCCTTTTAAAAATTTTGTTTTGAGACAGGGTCTTGTAAATTTGCCCAGGTTGTCCCTGAATTTGTGATCCTCCTGCCTCAGCTTCTTGAGTAGCTAGATTACAGACCTGCCTGGTCATTTTCACTTTTTGAATAATATGAATAAGATTCGTATATATATAATATGAACATTATATATAATATGAACATTATATGAACATTCATGTACAAATCATTGGTGGACAACTTTTTTATTTATCTTGAGTTTGTAAGTAGGAGTGGAAGAAGTGGATCGTTAACTCCATATTTAACTTTCTGAAGGAGTTCAAGATCATTTTCAGACCAGTGGAACAAGCTTACCTTATTATTAAGAGTGGTGAATAAAGCTTCTGATTTCCTCACTCCCTTAACAACACATCATTATCATTTCTTTTATTGTGACGACCCTGGAATGTGTGAAGTGCTTCATCAAATGTGCTTTAGCTTTTCCTTTCCCTGATGGCTAATCATTCTAAGATCTTTTAGGAGTACTGTTAATGTGTCTCTCCTAAGCATGAGGTAAATCCCATTGTATTATGGGAAATTTTAAGTTTTAGAGACTTACCTCTTTATCTAATACTTTTATTATTATTTTTGTGCAGTAAAATACTACAAGACTTTCTAGCTTGTTGTCTTTTCTCCATCAGTGCCCGAAAAAGCTGTTTGATGACTCTTTTTTTTCTCCTACTTTTAAACTCCATAGCAAATAATTTCTTCACCAGGTCATTAGCAGGATTATGAAATTAAGGGGCACAAAGTCATACAGGGTTTGGTAAGGGATCAGCCCTTAGCAGGAGTGGATCAGCTGAAGATAGTGAAGATTTTTTTTTGTTGTTGTTGTTGGTGGTTCAAAACATTACACAGTTCTTAATACATCATCTTTCACAGTTTGATTCAACTGGGTTATGAACTCCCAACTTTACCCCATATACAAATTGCTGTTTCACATCAGTTACCCTTCCATTGATTGACATATTGCCTTTCTAGTGTCTGATGTATTCTGCTGTCTGTCCTATTCTCTACTATCCCCCCTCCCCTATTGTGGCTTCTGATATCTGTCCATCTGGCAAAGTATGTAACATGAAGGAAAAACTTCATATGCCGTGCGAAATCCATCCCAATAAGTGTACACCCACCCTGACCCCTTCTCTCTCTTTTGGGAAGGGAAGGCAGTCTTGAGGTTTCAGCCACCCACAACTTCTTAGCAGAAATCTCACTCTGAACCTCACTCACCCACATCCCAGAAAAGAGAGGACGCTGATCTTCTCGCTGCATGCTGGGAACAGGTCATTGCCAAGACATTAATGAATCCAACAGCGAATTAACTGCTCTCCATTGTTGCAGTTGAACTCAAGCCATTGCCCTTGAGTTGTGTTTGCCCACTGAGGAGTCCCAGAGCAGCTGCAGAGGAAAAGCTAGATGCATATTCCCAACAGGTCATCCCCAGACCTCTATAAATGTCCATCACAGGAAAATGAATTGTGAGAGATCAGAGGATTTTGACTCTTTCATGAGGCCACAGATATGCGACAGGTAACTTTCAAAATAACAGGTCCGTTTTGTGGTGAATGGAGACCAACAGCCAGTTTTACCAAGAGCTTTCTTTGCAGCCCAGGTGCTAGTATGGAGAGAAGCAAGGGCCACACCAAAACCAGAAATCTACGCCTCTTTGTGAGAGTTGCTAGTAAGTAGTTTATTTATATTTACCATCACAATTTTAAAAAACACTATCCCAGAATCAGGATATACCTACACCTTAAAAAAATATTACAGAATATTGTACATATTTTTATTACCATTTTGATGGCGTTTATGTAATGACCTATCGTAGCACCTTTTCTATGTGTGTCTAAGTTTCCACAATACTACTTGTATTGCCAGAGTAGAAATAACTTCAGAGGTCATCACAAAACCTGAGGGATTTAGCATGATGCCTCCAGTACTGGAAGAAAACCCAAAATGTGACCAGAAACCCTGGGATGCCTAAATTCCTTAAGTGAGAAGATGTGTGTGGAAAATAACTTATGGTAAACAATAGATACAGCTAAGTGTTAATCCTCTGCTTTTGATGAGCAGGACAGAAAGGAATAATTTTTAGGGAGAAAGTATAGAGAAACATTCCCATTATGATACAATATAGCATAACAATAGACCTACCAAAATATCTGTTCAAATAAAAATCATTATTGTAGAAGAAGTTATGTTTAGAAACGTATTCATTCACTAACTAGGGGTTTTTTTCTTTATCTTACAACACATGGATTCTTGGGGAGGGGAGTTGCAAGCAATTTATTAACGGTAATAAATCCCTAAAGCTTAGACCCTGTATAGAAACAAAATTGGTTTGAATTTAAACTACCAAGTAAAGAAATTTTAAAATCCAATGAGTAATCTACTTCATAGACATCCCCCTCCTTTAGAAATATTATATTTTGGGGTCACTCATAAGTGACATCATTCTAGGTCACCTGACTTTGAGATGACTGATTGGGAAAGAAAGATGCAGAGCTGCTTGTTCTGTGGGAACTGAGCCGATGGTCTCCATAAGGGATATGTTTAGGAGACAGGGGACACTGAGTTTCTCAGAAGCCACTGGGCTATGCTGCCTCACTTATGCCCACAGAGGCTTTATTTTTCTCAGCAAGATATCTGCACCAGGACCACTGAACAGAAATGTCCTCTTGCCTCTGTCAAGTCTCTGTTAGATCCTTTAGGTCCCACACAGTACCGTCTTTAAAGAATCTTTTAAAAACTCTGCTCCATGGATGTATTTGACAGACCTTCTTCATTCTTCAAACCTTTACTGATTGCACATTTACACAAGGTGTTTTCCTTGTGTTTAGAACACAATTGAGAGGCCCAACTAGGACCTGGAGGAGCCCATTTTCAAGATGGAATCAGGGGCTTTGACAAGTATTAAGTGCTCCGTTTCCAGAGCTGTCCAAGCAAACACTAAGGGAAAATAATGATAAATTGTAGATTACATAGAATTGTTACCAAGTTTTCTGCACATATTGAGTTCATCTTCCCATTAGATTGTAAGTTGGTTGAAGGACAGTGTCAGAGACCAGCTCCAACAGGGGGTCTCAGGAGATGAACGGATGGTGAGGAGTCAGCGAAAGAGGGGGTGGAGAAACAACACAGACACCAAAGTGAATGTGTTGATTGCAATCTTTACTTGTGTAGTTGATCATATATACTTTTCATTTTGGCAGGCTTACAGTACTTTGTGGTTACAAAACAGAAATCATTATTCAAACAAAACAAAATATTACGTAGCTATAATTAGAATAAAAGAATGTATCTTGGCTTATGCATAAGCAAGCATTTGTACTTTCAGTTCGAGTTTTGCTTTGAGCTGTTTCTGCTTAGTTAACTTTTAATAATAGTTACAATTGTCCCAAACTATTGGCCTATACCTTGACTATTCTTTCTTGACTTACTGACTGGAACCGGTGCCATGGTTACGGCAAGTAGTTGATTTGTTATTACTTGTAATCAAACAAAAGTAAGAGCACAAACCATTGTGCACAGGAACAAGAACAAGTTGCCCAGTACTAAGCACTAATCTATCTTCTTAACATTAATTTTCCTTCTCTAGATTTTAATTTAATTTCTCAAAAACTTCCTTGACAGGAATACAGGGAGTTTTTTTTTAGAAATTAACAATTTACACTCCACAGCTGAATCATTGCATTTAGAGCAAACAGATCTATGCTTTAGAAGTAGTTGCATTAATTGGGCAAGTCATGATTTTTCCATTATACTTAATGGTCATATGAGAAATCAAAACTATACTTACTAAAGGAATACAAAAACAAATCAGCACATTCCCAGGAAAATACTGCACTGCTCCAGAGGATGGACGCCTTGTGCCATCCACCTCAGTAGGGCCTTGCCATTGCCTGAGTCATTGGAGGGGCACAGCAGGACAGGGATCAGATCTTATCCTTTTTGAATTTCTTAGTAGATCTGGCTTAGGACTAAATTAGACCCTGTATAGAAACAAAATTGTTTTGAATTGAAACTAACCACTACCAAGAAAAGAAATTTTAAAATCCTAAATGGAAAAGAGAATTTTTATTTTGAAGAATTTTATAACTAGAAGGCTCTGACATATCATAAGAGGTAATAATTTTTCTTCCCTTTTCCCTTTATGCTAGAAGAAGCACAGGTGAAATAAAAAGAACTGAAAGAGCTGGCACAGTGGTGCACGCCTGTAACCCAGCAGCTCAGGAGGCTGAGGCAGGAGGATAGTGAGTTCAAGGCAGCCTCAGCAAAAACAAGGCACCAAAAAACTCAGTGAGACCCTATCTCTAAATAAAATATAAAATAGGCCTGGGGATATTGCTCAGTGGTCGAGGCCCTGAGTTCAGTCTCCGGTAACTGCCCCCCTACACCCCGGCCCCAAAAAAACAAAACTGAAAGAGTTGCTAAATGCTGAATTGAGTGCTGAATCTCCAAGACAGGAGGGAGGCTTCTTCCTGGTGAATATGTTAAGATTTTAAACAAACCATTCAGGGGTAAGGGCATCCCTGCATGTTAGGTGAAAGAGGCCAGTCTCTCCCAAAGTGTGTCCTTGGACCAGCATCACTGGGAACACTTGGAACTCACTGACTGAGGCCAACTGTTCTGCACAATGACCTCTGATCTTTCCCTCGGCTCCAAGCACCAACACCACATGGAAAGATATGAGGACAACTCTGGGCCAGGCCAGATAGCTCATAGATTTCACAGTAATAAATTCACATTGCCACAAGCAACTGAAATCATTCAGATATTTTTCTGAATAAATTGGCCTTGTACTGTTTGTGTGTGTGTATGTGTGTGTGTGTGTGTGTGTGTGTGTGTGTTTGTGTGTTTTAAGCAATTTACTGGGCAACATGAAAATTGGATTTAAAAATTTTAATCATTGCTTGTGCTATTTAGATCAAATAGGCATCATTGTTTCCCTGATGTGCATAAGGGTTTTCATTATCACACCATTCTTCCTCGTTTTGGTCATGCTCATTTTTTTTTTCGTTTGAAGAAATGAATCCCTAAGGTTTGTCTGCAAAACATTTCATTTATTGCCAAAGCAAAAAAAAAAAGTACTTCTTTTAAGACTTATTTATTTTATTTTCTTTATATTAAGATTTTAAAATTAGTTGTGCTTAACTGAAGCACAGACTTTCTATTGAAATTTAAATACTTTAAGCTTCTTAAGGCCCTGAGATTTAAAATTTTAATGAAAGCTGTGTTGGCCTATTAATCATGTGCAATGAATTATTAGAATCAAAGACAAGAATGTCTGGGCATTGAAGATTGGGTTGCAGAAGGACTGTTATAAAGAAGAGACGTTGGAGACTGGGTTTCAGAAGGATCTTACAGAGAAAAGAGTTTGGAGACTGAGGTGCAGAAGGACTGATATAGAGAGCGGAGGTTCGAGACTGAGGTGCAGAAGGATCGTTACAGAGAGCAGAGGTTGGAGACTGGGGTGCAGATGGACTTGTACAGAGAGCAATGGTTTGATACTGGGTTGCAGAAGGAATGTTGCAGATAGCAGAGTTTGAAGACTGAGGTTCAGAAAGACTGTTGCTGAGAGTAGAGGTTGGATATTGGCGTGCAGAAGGACTGCTGTAGAGAGCAGAGGTTTTAGACTGCAATTTAGAAGGACTGTTGCAGAGAGTAGAGTTTGGAAATTTGGGTCCAGAAAGAGTGTAGCAGAGAGCAGAGGTTGGTGGCTAAGGTGCAAAAGTACAGTTACACAGAGCACAGTTTGGAGACTGGGGTGGAGAAAGACTGATACATAAAGCAGAGGTTGGAGACTCGGGTGTGGAAGTACCCTTACCGAGAGCAGAGTTTGGAGAATGTAGTACAGATGGACTGTTATAGAGAGCAGAGGTTGAAGACTGGGGTGGAGTATGACTGTTGCAGAGAGCAGATGTTGGAGACTGGGTTGCAAAAGGACTGTTGCAGAGAGTAGATGATGGAGACTGGGGTGCAGAAGAACTGTTGTAGAGAGCAGAGGTTGCAAACTGAGTTGCAGAAGGACTGTTAGTGAGGGAAAATTTTGGAGAAGGTGGTGCAAAACGACTGATACAGAAAGCAGAGGTTTGATACTCGGCTGCATAAGGATCCTTACAGAGAACAGAGGTTGGAGACGGCGGTACAGAAGGACTGTTACAGAAAGCCGAGGTTGGGGACTGGGGTGCAGAAGCAATTATGTAGAGAACAGAGTTTGGTGCCTGGGGTTTAGAATGATCTTTGGGGCGAGCAGAGTATTGAGACTAGGGTGTAGAAGGACTGTTGCAGGGAGCAGAGGTTGGAGACTGGTGTGTAGAAGGACTGTTTCAGAGAGCAGACGTTGAAGACTGGGGTGCAGAAGGATCGTTGGGGCGAGCAGAGTATGGAGACTGGGGTGTAGAAAGACTGTTGCAGAGAGCAGAGTTTTCAGACTGAGGTACAAAACAATTGTTGCAGGAAGCAGATGTTGGAGACGGTGTTTCACAAGGACTGTTGCAGCTAGCAAAGTTTTCAGACTGGGGAGAAGAAGGATCATTGCAGACAGCAGAGGTTCGAGACTGAGGTACAGGAGGATCGTTGCAGAGAGAAGAGGTTGGAAACTGAGGTGTAGAAGGATTGTTACAGAGAGCAGAGGTTGGAGACAAGGGTGCAGAAGGACTGATGCAGAGAGCAGAGGTTAGAGACTCTGGTGCAGAAGTACCCTTACAGAGAGAAGAGGTTGGAGAATGCAGTACAGAAGGACTGTTACAAAGAGCAAAGTTTGGAGACTGGGGTGCAGAATGACTGTTGCAGAGAGTAGATGTTGCAGACTGGGTTGCAAAAGGACTGTTGCAGAGAGTAGAGGATAGAGACTGGGGTGCAGAATGACTGTTGCAGAGAGTAGATGTTGGAGACTGGGTTGCAAAAGGACTGTTGCAGAGAGTAGAGGATAGAGACTGGGGTGCAGAAGAACTGTTGCAGAGAGCAGAGGTTGCAGACTGAATTGCAGAAGGACGCTTACACAGGGCAGAGGTTGGAGACATTTGTACAGAAGGACTGTTACAGAGTGCATAGGTTGGAGTCTGCGCTGCAGAAGAACCGATGTAGAGAAAAGAGTTTGGAGACTGGGGTGCAGAAGGACCGTTGGGGCGATCAGAGTATGGAGACTTGGGTGTAGAAGGACTGTTTAAGAGAGCAGTGATTGGAGACTGAGTTACAAAAGGACTGTTACAGAGAGCAGAGTTTTGAGACTGGGGTGCAGATGGATTATTGCAGAGAGCAGAGTTTTCAGACTGAGGTACAGAAGAACTGTTGCAGGAAGCAGATGTTGGAGACTGGGCTTCACAAGGACTGTTGCAGCTAGCAGAGGTTTCAGACTGGGGTGCAGAAGGATAGTTGCAGAGAGCAAAGGTTAGAGACTGGGGTGCAGAAGGACTGTTGCAGAGAGCAGAGGCTTTAGACTGAAATGTAGAAGGACTTTTGCAGAGAGTAGAGGTTTAAGATTGGGGTCCAGAAGGACTGTAGCAGAGAGCAGAAGTTGGAGACTAAAGTGCAGAAGGACAGTTAAACAGAGCACAGTTCGGAGACTGGGGTGCAGACGGAATGACACAGAAAGCAGAGGTTGGAGACTCGGGTGCAGAAGTACCATTACAGAGAGCAGAGGTTGTAGAATGCAGTACAGAAGGACTGTTACAGAGAGCAAAGTTTGGAGACTGGGGTGGAGAATGACTGTTGCAGAGAGCAGAGGATGGAGACTGGGGTGCAGAAGGACTGTTGCAGAGAGCAGAGGTTGCAGACTGAGTTGCAGAAGGACGGTTACAGAGGGCAGAGTTTGGTGACTGTGGTTCAAAACGATTGATACAGAAAGAAAAAGTTGGATACTGGGGTGCATAAGGACCCTTACAGAGAACAGAGGTTGGAGACTGTGGTACTGAAAGACTGTTACAGAGAGCCGAGGTTGGAGACTGGGGTGCAGAAGAACTGATGTAGAGAACAGAGTTTGGAGACTGGGGTGTAGAAGGACTGACAAAGAAAGCAAAGGTTGGAGACTGGGTGGCAGAAAGACCGTTACAGAGAACAGAGGTTGGAGACTCTTGTACAGAAGGACTGTTAAAGACAGAAGAGTTTGGAGACTGGGGTTTAAGAGAGCAGATGTTAGAGACTTGTGCACAGAAGGATTGTTTCATAGAGCAGAGATTGGAGACTGAGGTACAGAAGGACTGTTACAGGGAGCAGTGGTTGGATACTGGGTTGCAGATGGAGGATTACAGAGAGCGGAGTTTTCAGACTGAAGTTCAGAAGAACTGTGGGACAAAGCAGATGTTGGCGTCTGGGGTTCACAAGGACTGTTGCAGAGACCAGAGGTTTGAGACTGGGGTGCAGAAGGATCGTTGCAGACAGCAGAGGATGGAGACTGAGGTTCACAAGAATCATTGCAGAGAGCAGAGATTCGAAACTGGGGTGCAGAAAGATCGTTACAGAGAGCAGAGTTTAAAGATTGGGGTGCAGAAAGACTTTTACAGAGAGCACAGTTTGGAGACTGGGATGCAGAAGGAATGTTGCGAAGAGCAGAGGTTTAAGACTTGGGTGCAGATGGACTGTTGCAGAAAGCAGACTTTGGAGACTGAGGTGCAGAAGGACTGTTGCAGAGAGGAGAGGTTAAAGACTGGAGTGCAGAAGGACATTTACAGATAGCAGACTTTGGAGACTGAGTTTCAGAACGATCTTACAGAGAAAAGAGTTTGGAGACTGTGGTGCAGAAGGTCTGTTACAGAGAGCAGATGTTTGAGACTAGGGTGCAGAAGGATCATTACAGAGAGCAGAGGTTGGAGACTGGGGTGAAGACGGAATTTTACAGAGAGCATAGGTTTGATACTGGGGTGCAGAAGGACTGTTGCTGAAAGCAGAGGTTGGAGACTGAGGTGCAGAAGGACTGTTACAGAGAGCAGAGATTGGATACTGGGGTGCAGAAGGACTGACAAAGAAAGCAAAGGTTGGAGACTGGGTGGCAGAAAGACCGTTACAGAGAACAGAGGTTGGAGACTCTTGTACAGAAGGACTGTTACAGACAGAAGAGTTTGGAGACTGGAATGTAGAAGGACTGTTGCACAAAACAGAGTTTGGAGACTGGGGTGCAGAAGGACCGTTGCAGAGAGCAGAGGTAAGAGACTAGTATGCAGAAAAACTGTTACAGCGAGCAGAGGTTGGAGACTGGTGTGCAGAAGGATCTTACAGAGAGCAGAGGTAGGAGACTGGGATGCAGAAGGACTGTTTCAGAGAGAAGAGGTAGAAAACTGGGGTGCAGAAGGATCGTTGCAGAGAGTAGAGGTTGGAAACTGGGGTGCAGAAGGCCTCTTAAAGAGAGCAGAGGTTGGAGGCTGAAATGCAAAAGGCCTGTTACAGAAAGCAGAGGTTGGAGACTGGGGTGCAGAAGGACTGTTACAAAGAGCAGAGTTTGAAGACTGTGTTTCAGAGGGTCTTACAGAGAGCAGAGGTAGGAGACAGAGGTACAGAAAGACAGTTACAGAGAGCAGAGGTTGGAGACTGGGTAGAAGGACTGTTTCAGAGAGCAGGTGTTAGAGACTTGTGCACAGAAGGATTGTTGCATAGAGCAGAGATTGGAGATTGAGGTACAGAAGAACTGTTGCAGAGAGCAGAGGTTGGAGACTGGGTTGCACAAGGACTGTTGCAGCAAGCAGAGTTTGGAGACTGGGGTGCAGTAGGATCGTTGCAGAGAGCAGAGTTTGGAGACTGGGGTGCAGATGGACTGATACAGAGAGCAGAGGTTTGAGACTGGGGTTTAGAAGACCTGTTACAGAGCAGAGTTGGAGACTGGGGTGCAGAAGGATCTTAAAGAGAGCAGAGTTTGGAGACTGCAGTGCAGAAGGACCCTTGCAAAGAGCAGAGGTTTTAGACTGAGGTGCAGATGGATAGTTACAGAGAGAAAAGTTTGGAGACTGGGGTGCAGAAAAACTTTTGCTGAGAGCAGAGTTTTTAGACTGGAGTGTAGAAGAACTGTTGCAGAGAGTATAGGTTGGAGATTGGGGTCCAGAAGTACTGTTAAAGAGAGCAGATTTTGGAGACTGGGTGAAGAAGGACTGTTGCAGAGAGCAGATGCTGGAGACTGGGGTGCAAAAGTAAAGTTGCAGAGAGCAGAGGATGGAGACTGGGGTGCAGAGGTATCTTTGGGGTGAGCAGAGTATGGAGAATGGGTTGCATTAAAACTATTACAGAGAGCAGAGGTTGGAGACTGGGGTGCACAAGGATCGTTGCAGAGAGCAGAGTTTAGAGACTGGGGTTCAGAAGGATTGTTAGAGAGTGCAGAGGTTGGAGACTGTGGTGCAGGACTTTTACTGAGAGCACAGGTTGGAGACTGGGGTGCAGAATGAATTTTACAAAGAGCACAGGTTAAAGACTGAGGTGCAGAAAAAAAACTTTTGCATAGAGCAATGTTAGGAGACTGGGGTTCAGAAGGAGTGTTGCAGATACCAGATGTTGGAGACTGAGATGCAGAAGAACCATTACAGAGAGCAGAAGTTGGAGACTGGGGTACAGAGAAGTGTTACAGAGAGCAGAGTTTGGAGACTGGGGTGCAGAAGAACTGATACATAAAGCAGAGTTTCCATACTGGAGTGAAGAAGGCCCCTTAACGAAAGCAGATGTTGGAGACTGGGGTGGAGATTGACTGTTGCAGAGAGCACAGGATGGAGACTGGGGTGCAGAAGAACTCTTGCAGAGTGCAGAGTTTGAAGACTGGTTGCAGAAGGACTGTTTCAGAGAGCAGAGGTTGCAGAGTGAGGTGCAGAATGACGGTTACAGAGAGCAGAGTTTGGAGACTGTGGTGCAGAAAGACTGATATAGAAAGTAGAGGTGAGAGACTGGGTTGCAAAAGGTCCCTTACAGAGAACAGAGGTTGGAGACTGCAGTACAGAAGGACTGTTGTAGAGAAAAAGGTTGGAGACTGGGGTTAAGTGGTACCAATGCAGAGAGCAGAAGTTGGAGACTGGGGTGCAGAAGGAATGTTACAGAGAGCACAGGTTGGAGACTGAGGTGAGAAGGACTGTTACAGAAAGCAGAGTTTGGAAATTGGGGTGGAGAAAGAGCATTGAAGAGAGAAGAGTTTGGAGTCTGGGGGCAAAAGGCCTGTTACATACAGAAGAGGTTGGAGACTGGGGTAAAGAAGGCCTGTTACAGAGAGCAGTTCTTGGAGACTGGGGTGCAGAAGGACAGTTACAGAGATCAGAGTTTTGAGACTGGGTTGCAAAAGAATCTTTCTGACAGCAGAGGTTGGAGAATGAGATACAGATGGACTGTTAGAGAGAGCACAGGTTGGAGACTAAGGTGCAGAAAGATCGTTGGAGAGAGCAGTGTTTAGAGACTGCAGTGTAGAAGGACTGATACAGAGAGAAGAGGTTTAAGACTTGGGTGCAGAAGGACCCTTACAGAGAACAGAGGTTGGAGACTGAAAGACTCTTACAGAGAGCAGACGTTGGAGACTGGGGTGCAGAATGACTGTTGTAGATAACAGAGGTTGGAGACTGCTTTACAGAAGGACCATTGAAGAAAGCAGATGTTGGATACTGGGTTTCAGAAGGATCTTACAGAGAGAAGAGTTTTGACACTGACGTGCAGAAGGACTGTGACAGAGAGAAGAGGTTGGAGATTGAGGCGCTGAAGGACTGTAGTAGAGAGCAGAGGTTGGAGTCTGAGGTGCAGAAAGACTGTTACAGAGAGCACAGGTTGGAGACTTGGGTGCATAAGAACTGATACATAAAGCAGAGTTTTGAGACTCTTACAGAGAACAGAGGTTGGAGACTGCAGTACAGAAGGACTGTTGTAGAGAACAAGGTTGGAGACTAGGGTTAAGTGATACCAATGCACAGAGCAGAGGTTGGAGACTGGGGTACAGAAGGAATGTTACAGAGAGCACAGGTTGGAGACTAAGGTGCAGAAAGACTGTTACAGAAAGCAGAGTTTGGAAATTGGTGTGTAGAAGGACCGTTACAGACAGCAGAGTTTTGAGACTGCCGTACAGAAGGACTGTTACACATAGCAGATCTCAGAGACTGGGGAGCAGCAGGACTGTTTCAGAGGACAGAAGTTGAAGACTGGGTTGGTGAAGGAATGTTACAGAGAGCAGAGTTTGGAAACTGGAGTGCAGAAGGATCTTATAGAAAGTAGAGGTTGGAGACTGTGGTGCAGAAGGACTGTTTCACAGAGCAGAAGTTGGAGACTGAAGTCCAGATGGATCGTTGCAGAGAGCAGATTTTGGAGACTGAGGTGCAGATGGACTGTTACAGAGAGTAGAGTTTGAAGACTTAGGTGCATAAGGACAGTTACAGAGAACAGAGTTTGGAGACTGGTGTGCAGAAGGACTGTTACAGAGAGCAGAGGTTGGAGACTGGGGTTCAGATGGATCTTACAGAGAGCAGAGTTTGGAGACTAGGGTGCAAAAGGAAATTTGCAGAGAGCAGATGTTGGAGACTGGGATGGAGAAGAATCATTGCAGAGAGAAGAGGTTGGAGACTGGAGTGCATAAGGATCTTACAGAGAGCAGAGGTTGGTTACGAGGGTGCAGAAGGACTGTTGCCGAGAGCAGAGGTTGTAGGCTGGGGTGGAGAAAAATCATTACAGAGAGAAGAGGTTGGAGACTGTGGTTCTGAAGGCCTGTTACAGAGAGCAGATTCGAGACTGGGTTGCAAAAATCCTGTTACAGAGAGCAGAGGTCGGAAACTATTCTGCAGAAGGACTGTTACAGAGAGCAGAGTTTGGAGACTGGGTTGCAGAAGGGTCTTACAAAGAGCAGAGGTAGTAGACTGAGGTGCAGAAGGATCCTTGCAGAGAAAACAGTTTTTAGACTGAGTTGCTGAAGGACTGTTTCAGAGAGCAGATGTTGGAGCCTGGTGTGCAGAAGTACTTTTGCAGAGAGAAGAGATTGGAGACTGGGGTGAAGAAGGATCAGTGCAGAGAGCAGAGATTGGCGACTGGTGTGCAGAAGGATTGTTACAGAGAGCAGAGTTTGAAGACTGGGTTGAAGAAGGATGCTACAGAGAGCATAGGTTGAAGAATCAGGTGCAGAAAGACTGATACAGAGAGTAGAAGTTGGAGACTGAGGTGGAGAAGTAACGTTGCAGAATACAGAGTTTTGAGACTGAGATTCACAAGGATTGTTACAGAGAGGAGAGGTTGGAGACTGGGGTGCAAAAAGACTGTTGCGGATAGCGGATTTTGGAGACTGGGGTGCATAAGGACTGTTATAGAGAGCAGAGGTTGGAGACTGGGGTGCAGAAGAACTGATACCGAAATCAGAGATTGGAGTCTGGGGTGCAGAATGACCGTTACAGAGAGCAGAGGTTGGAGACTGGGGTGCAGAAGGACTTTAAAAAAGAGCTGATGTTGGTAACTAGGTTGCCGAAGAACTGTTGCAGAGAGCAGATGTTGTATACTGGGGTGGAGAAGAACTGTTGCAGAGAGCAGAGGTTGGAGACTGGGGTGCAGAAATACTGTTACAGAGAGCAGAGGTTGGAGACAGGGGTGCAGAAGGATCTTATAGAGAGCAGAATTTGAAGACTGAGGTGCAGATGGACTGTTAAAGAGAGCAGAGGTTGAAGACTGAGGTGTAGATTGACTGTTACAGATAGCAGAGTTAGGAGACTGGGGTGCAGAAGGTTTGTTCCAGACAGCAGAATATTCAAGCTGAGGTGCAGAAGGACTGTTGCAGAGAGCAGAGTTTGGAGACTGGGTTGTAGAAGGACTGTTACAGAGAGCAGAGTTTGGAAACTCAGGTGCAGAAGGACTGTTACAGTAAGTAAAGTTTGGAAATTGGGATGCAAAAGGACCATTAAAGAGAGGAGAGGTTGATTACTGCAGTATAGGACTGTTACTAATTTCAGAGGTTTGAGACTGGGGTGCAGCAGGACTGTTACAGAGAGCAGAGGTTGGAGACTGAGGTGTAGAAGGAGTGTTAGAGAGAGCAGAGTTTGCAGACTGAGGTGCAGAAAGAGTGTTACAGAAAGCAGAGGTTGGAAATTAGGGTGTACAAGGACCGTTACAGAGAGCAGAGTTTGGAGACTGTGGTACAGAAGGACTGTTACACAGAGCATATCTCAGAGGCTGGGGAGCAGTAGGAATGTTGCAGAGGACAGAAGTTGGAGACTGTGGTGGACAAGAAATTTTATAGAGAGCAGAGTTTAGAAACTGGAGTGCAGAAGGATCTTATAGAAAGTAGAGGTTGGAAACTGTGGTGCAGAAGAACTGTTGCACAGAGCAGAAGTTGGAGACTGAAGTCCAGATGGATCGTTGCAGAGAGCAGATTTTAGAGACTGAGGTGCAGATGGACTGTTACAGAGTGCAGAGTTTGGAGACTGAGGTACAGAAGGACAGTTAGAGAGATCAGAGTTTGGAGACTGATGTGCAGATGGACTGTTACTGAGAGCAGAGGTTGGAGACTGGGGTTCAGATGGATCATACACACAGCAGAGTTTAGAGACTGGAGTGCAAAAGGACTGTTGCAGAGAGCAGATGCTTGAGACTGTGATGGACAAGAATCGTTGCAGAGAGAAGAAGTTGAAGACTGGAGTGCATAAGGATTTTACAGAGAGCAGAGTTCGGTGACTGGGGTGCAGGACTGTTGCCGAGAGCAGAGATTGGAGACTGGGGTAGAGAAAAGTCATTGCAGAAAGAAGAGGTTGGAGACTGGGGTTCTCAAGGCCTGTTACAGAGAGCAGAGGTTAGAGACTGGGTTGTAAAATTCCTGTTACAGAGAGCAGAGGTTGGAAACTATTCTGCAAAGGACTTTTACAGAGAGCAGAGTTTGGAGACTGGGTTGCAGAAGCGTCTTACAGAGAGCAGAGATAGTAGACTGAGGGGCAGAAGGATAGTTGCAGAGAAGAGTTTTTAGACTGAGTTGCTAAAGGACTGT